>NW_021699073.1:0-1554 GCF_005190385.1 Monodon monoceros
TGTGTGTGTGTGTGTGTGTGTGTGTGTGTGTGTGTGTGTGTGTGTGTTGGGGGAAGCAACCAGAAACCGTACTTATTACCTGTCTGGAAGGTAAGGATGTAGTTGAGGAGTAACCTGTATTCTGTGTTAAAAGGAACTCCTGATTTTCCGCTGTTCTTTACCATTCCTGCAATAATAATTAGACTGCTGTAATAGTTGACTATTGCAATTTAAAGGTTGTCATTTTAAATTTCGTACTAACATCTTCCATTAGTTCAGTATTTATAGCAAGCCAAGCTCTGTGCAAGGTCCTTTATGTTCGTGGCCTCATTCACAACTCTGCAGGGTAGAATTCATCACCACTTTATAGGGAAAAAACCTATTGTGTGCTTTGCTGCACAATAGCCAGGACATGGAAGCAACCTAAATGTCCATCGACAGAGGAATGGATAAAGAAGATGTGGCACATATGTACAATGGAGTATTACTCAGCCATAAAAAGAAATGAAATTGAGTTACTTGTAGTGAGGTGGATGGACCTAGAGTCTGTCATACAGAGTGAAGTATGTCAATCCATTTAATAGTAAGCTATCTGCTACAAAATAGCAATGGTAAATGTAGAGAATTTCCCTGGCTTGAACTCTTTATTGGAGCATGTTATCTTTGGCCGTAGAGACCTTCTGTTTTGGGAAAAGGACAAGGGAGTACCCCACGGAACAGGCAGCATTAACAAACCAAATCTTCCATCATGCCTAACGTGCTGGGTTTACATTTCCTCTGACACGTGTAAAGGGGCCCCCTTTTCCCACCTACAGCATCTTTTCCATATATCCAGTTCAGGCATAAACATGAGCACCCATTTCCTAAATCTGCAGTATCTGTGCCTGCTATGGCCACTGTTATTTTAGCTGCCAGTAACTATGAGCTTTGGGCTTTTGACTCATTTTCTGGGCCAGATTCCCTCATGGAAACTCTTGCTTGTCCTGGAACATTTTTCAGTCCAGGCCCAGAATCCCCATAACTAGGGGGACCTATGTACATGATTCTGTTTTGAATCCAGTCCCTTCCAGGCTGGGTCCCTTACTTTGAAGTGAGCCTCTCCTGGTCACCGTGGACCAGTGTTTCTCACCCCAAGGGACATTCAACAGCATCTGCAGATGTGTTGGTTGTCACAGCTTGAGGTGGGGGGGGCACTACTGTCATCTAGTGGTTAGAGGTAAGGATAATATTAAACATCCTGCAATGCACAGGACAGCCCTTCACAACAAAGAATATTCTGGTCCAAAACATTAGTGGTGGCAAGGCTGAGATTCCCTATCACAGACTGAGAAGTAGCCTGAGACTCATCTATCTGGGCACATGCATTCCAACACACTTTAAATTTTATCCTAGAGGAAGCAGGGTAGGATATTGGTTAAAAATTGCAAGCGGGGGCTTCCCTGGTGGCATAGTGGTTAAGAATCCACCTGCCAATGCAGGGGACACAGGTTCGAGCCCTGGTCCGGGAAGATCCCACGTACCGCAGAGAAACTAAGCCCGTGCACCACAACTACTGAGCCTGCGCTCTAGAGCCCA
>NW_021699074.1:0-5115 GCF_005190385.1 Monodon monoceros
TGGCATTTTTCACAGAACTAGAACAAAAAATTTCACAATTTGTATGGAAACACAAAAGACCCCGAATAGCCAAAGCAATCTTGAGAACGAAAAATGGAGCTGGAGGAATCAGGCTCCCTGGCTTCAGACTATACTACAAAGCTACAGTAATCAAGGCAGTATGGTACTGGCACAAAGACAGAAAGATCAATGGAACAGGATAGAAAGCCCAGGGATAAACCCACACACATATGGACACCTTATCTTTGATAAAGGTAGCAGGAATGCACAGTGGAGAAAGGGCAGCCTCTTCAATAAGTGGTGCTGGGAAAACTGGACAGCTACATGTAAAAGTATGAGATTAGATCACTCCCTAACACCATACACAAAAATAAGCTCAAAATGGATTAAAGACCTAAATGTAAGGCCAGAAACTATCAAACTCTTCGAGGAAAACATAGGCAGAATGCTCTATGACATAAATCACAGCAAGATCCTTTCTGACCCACCTCCTAGAGGAATGGAAATAAAAACAAAAATAAACAAATGGGACCTAATGAAACTTCAAAGCTTTTGCACAGCAAAGGAAACCATAAACAAGACCAAAAGACAACCCTCAGAATGGGAGAAAATATTTGCAAATGAAGCAACTGACAAAGGATTAATCTCCAAAATTTACAAGCAGCTCATGCAGCTCTCTAAAAAAAAAAAACAAACAACCCAATCCAAAAATGGGCAGAAGACCTAAATAGACATTTCTCCAAAGAAGATATACAGACTGCCAACAAATACATGAAAGAATGCTCAACATCATTAATCATTAGAGAAATGCAAATCAAAACTACAATGAGATATCATCTCACACCAGTCAGAATGGCCATCATCAAGAAATCTAGAAACAAATGCTGGAGAGGGTGTGGAGAAAAGGGAACACTCTTGCACTGCTGGTGGGAATGTGAATTGGTTCAGCCACTATGGAGAACAGTATGGAGGTTCCTTAAAAAACTACAAATAGAGCTACCATATAACCCAGCAATCCCACTACTGGGCATATACCCTGAGAAAACCAAAATTCAAAAAGAGTCATGTACCGAAATGTTCATTGCAGCTCTATTTCCAATAGCCCGGAGATGGAAACAACCTAAGTGTCCATCATCGGATGAATGGATAAAGAAGATGTGGCACATACATAGAATGGAATATTACTCAGCCATAAAAAGAAACGAAATTGAGCTATTTGTAATAAGGTGGATAGACCTAGAGTCTGTCATACAGAGTGAAGTAAGTCAGAAAAAAAAAGACAAATACCGTATGCTAACACATATATATGGAATTTAAGAAAAAAATATATCATGAAGAACCTAGGGGTAAGACAGGAATAAAGACACAAACCTACTGGAGAATGGACTTGAGGATATGGGGAGGAGGAAGGGTGAGCTGTGACAGGGCGAGAGAGAGGCATGGACATATATACACTAAAAACGTAAGGTAGATAGCTAGTGGGAAGCAGCCGCATGGCACAGGGATATCGGCTAGGTGCTTTGTGACCGCCTGGAGGGGTGGGATAGGGAGGGTGGGAGGGAGGGAGACGCAAGAGGGAAGAGATATGGGAACATATGTATATGTATAACTGATTCACTTTGTTATAAAGCAGAAACTAACACACCATTGTAAAGCAATTACACCCCAATAAAGATGTTAAAAAAAAAAAAAAAAAAGAGGAAACAGGCTGTCTACCTGAAAAAGAATTCAGAATAATGATAGTAAGGATGATCCAAAACCTTGGAAATAAAATAGACAAATGCAAGAAACATTTAACAAGGACCTAGAAGAAATAAAGATGAAAGAAACAATGATGAACAACAGAATAAATGAAATGAAAAATACTCTAGATGGGATCAATAGCAGAACTGAGGCAGAAGAACGGATAAGTGACCTGGAAGATAAAATAGTGGAAATAACTACTGGAGAGCAGAATAAAGAAACAAGAATGAAAAGAACTGAGGACAGTCTCAGAGACCTCTGGGGCAACATTAAACGCACAAACATTCGAATTATAGGGGTTCCAGAAGAAGAAGAGAAAAAGAAAGGGACTGAGAAAATATTTGAAGAGATTATAGTTGAAAACTTCCCTAATATGGGAAAGGAAATAGTTAATCAAGTCCAGGAAGCACAGAGAGTCCCATACAGGATAAATCCAAGGAGAAATACGCCAAGACACATACTAATCAAACTGTCAAAAATTAAATACAAAGAAAACATATTAAAAGCAGCAAGAGAAAAACAACAAATAACACACAAGGGAATCCCCATAAGGTTAACAGCTGATCTTTCAGCAGAAACTCTGCAAGCCAGAAGGGAGTGGCAGGACACATTGAAAGTGATGAAGGAGAAAAACCTGCAACCAAGATTACTCTACCTAGCAAGGATCTCATTCAGATTTGATGGAGAAATTAAAACCTTTACAGACAAGCAAAAGCTGAGAGAGTTCAGCACCACAAAACCAGCTTTAAAACAAATGCTAAAGGAACTTCTCTAGACAAGAAACACAAGAGAAGGAAAAACCTACAATAACGAACCCAAAATAATTTAGAAAATTGGAATAGGAACATACATATCGATAATTACCTTAAATGTAAATGGACTAAATGCTCCAACCAAAAGACATGGATTGGCTGAATGGATACAAAAACAAGACCCATATATTTGCTGTCTACAAGAGACCCACTTCAGACGTAGAGACACATACAGACTGAAAGTAAGGGGATGGAAAAAGATATTTCATGCAAATGGAAACCAAAAGAAAGCTGGAGTATCAATTCTCATATCAGACAAAATAGACTTTAAAATAAAGACTATTAGAAGAGACAAAGAAGAACACTACATAATGATCAAGGGATCGATCCAAGAAGAAGATATACAATTGTAAATATTTATGAACCCAACATAAGAGCACCTCAATACATAAGGCAAACACTAACAGCCATAAAAGGGGAAATCGACAGTAACACATTCATAGTAGGGGACTTTAACACCCCACTTTCACCAATGGACAGATCATCCAAACTGAAAATAAATAAGGAAACACAAGCTTTAAATGATACATTAAACAAGATGGACTTAATTGATATTTATAGGACATTCCATCCAAAAGCAACAGAATACACATTTTTCTCTAGTGCTCATGGAAAGTTCTCCAGGATAGATCATAGCTTGGGTCACAAATCAAGCCTTGATAAATTTAAGAAAATGGAAATTGTATCAAGTATCTTTTCCAACCACAACGCTATGAGACTAGATATCAATTACAGGTAAAGATATGTAAAAACTACAAACACATGGAGGCTAAACAATACACTACTTAATAACGAAGTGATCACTGAGGAAATCAAAGAGGAAATCAAAAAATACCTAGAAACAAATGACAATGGAGACACGACGACCCAAAATCTATGGGATGCAGCAAAAGCAGTTCTAAGAGGGAAGTTTATAGCAATACAATCCCACCTTAAGAAACAGGAAACATCTCGAATAAACAACCTAACCTTGCACCTAAAGCAATTAGAGAAAGAAGAACAAAAGAACCCCAAAGTTAGCAGAAGGAAAGAAATCATAAAAATCAGATCAGAAATAAATGAAAAAGAAATGAAGGAAACAATAGCAAAGATCAATAAAACTAAAAGCTGGT
The DNA here is from genome assembly GCF_005190385.1 of Monodon monoceros. Lineage (NCBI taxonomy): Eukaryota > Metazoa > Chordata > Mammalia > Artiodactyla > Monodontidae > Monodon > Monodon monoceros. The sequence continues at coordinate 3,668 of NW_021699074.1, forward strand.
TCTTTGATAAGATAAAAATAAATAAACCATTAGCCAGACTCATCAAGAAAAAAAGGGAGAAGACTCAAATCAATAGAATTAGAAATGAAAAAGGAGAAGTAACAACTGACACTGCAGAAATAAAAAAGATCATGAGAGATTACTACAAGCAACTCTATGCCAATAAAATGGACAACCTGGAAGAAATGGACAAATTCTTAGGAATGCACAACCTGCCAAGACTGAATCAGGAAGAAACAGAAAATATGAACAGACCAATCACAAGCACTGAAATTGAAACTGTGATTAAAAATCTTTCAACAAACAAAAGCCCAGGACCAGATGGCTTCACAGGTGAATTCTATCAAACATTCAGAGGAGAGCTAACACCTATCCTTCTCAAACTCTTCCAAAATATAGCAGAGGAAGGAACACTCCCAAACTCATTCTACGAGGCCACCATCACCCTGATACCAAAACCAGACAAGGATGTCACAAGGAAAGAAAACTACAGGCCAATATCACTGATGAACATAGATGCAAAAATCCTCAACAAAATACTAGCAAACAGAATCCAACAGCACATTAAATGGATCATACACCATGATGAAGTGGGGTTTATTCCAGGAATGCAAGGATTCTTCAATATACGCAAATCAATCAACGTCATACACCATATTAACAAATTGAAGGAGAAAAACCATATGATCATCTCGATAGATGCAGAAAAAGCTTTTGACAAAATTCAACACCCATTTATGATAAAAATCCTGTAGAAAGTAGGCATAGAGGGAACTTTCCTCAACATAATAAAGGCCATATATGACAAGCCGACAGCCAACATCATCCTCAATGGTGAAAAACTGAAAGCATTTCCACTAAGATCAGGAACAAGACAAGGTTGCCCACTCTCACCACTCTTATTCAACACAGTTTTGGAAGTTTTAGCCACAGCAATCAGAGAAGAAAAGGAAATAAAAGGAATCCAAATCGGAAAAGGAGAAGTAAAGCTGTCACTATTTGCAGATGACATGATACTATACATAGAGAATCCTAAAGATGCTACCAGAAAACTACTAGAGCTAATCAATGAATTTGGTAAAGTAGCAGGATACAAAATTAATGCACAGAAATCTCTGGCATTCCTATACACTAATGATGAAAAATCTGAAAGTGAAATGAAGAAAGCACTCCCATTTACCATTGCAACAAAAAGAATAAAATATCTAGGAATAAACCTACCTAAGGAGACAAAAGACCTGTATGCAGAAAATTAAAAGACACTGATGAAAGAAATTAAAGATGATACAAATAGATGGAGAGATATACCATGTTCTTCGATTGGAAGAATCAACATTGTGAAAATGACTCTACTACACAAAGCAATCTATAGATTCAATGCAATCCCTATCAAACTACCACTGGCATTTTTCACAGAACTAGAACAAAAAATTTCACAATTTGTATGG
>NW_021699075.1:0-2135 GCF_005190385.1 Monodon monoceros
TACAGGTTAGAGTACGACAACGGATGAGGCTGAGCGTACGTGTTAGGGTATGGGTTAGTGTTAGCGTACGGTTTAGGATTAGGGGACGGGTTAGTGTAAGGCTTCGGGTAAGGGTTAGGGTTAGGGTTAGGTTTAGGGAACGGGGACAGGGACGCTTTAGGGTACAGGTTAGGGTACGACAACGGTTTAGGGTGAGCGTACGTGTTAGTGTACAGGTTACAGTTAGCATACGGGTTAGGATTAGGGGACGGGTTAGGGTAAGGTTTCGGGTAAGGGTTAGGTTTAGGGTTACGGTTAGGGGACGGGGACGGTTTAGGGTACAGGTTAGGGTATGACAACGGTTTAGGGTGAGCGTACGTGTTAGGGTATGGATTAGTGTTAGCCTACGGGTTAGGATTAGGGGACGGGTTAGGGTAAGGCTTCGGGTAATGTTTAGGTTTAGGGTTAGGGTTAGAGTTAGGGTTACGGGACGGGGACGATTTTGGGTACAGGTTAAGGTACGACAACAGTTTAGGGTGAGCGTATGTGTTAGGGTACGTTTTAGTGTTAGCCTACGGGTTGGGATTAGGGGACGGGTTAGGGTAAGGCTTCGGGTAAGGGTTAGGGTTAGGGTTAGGGTTAGGGTTAGTGGACAGGGACGGTTTAGGGTACAGGTTAGGGTACGACAACGATTTAGGTTGAGCATACGTGGTAGGGCACAGGTTAGTGTTAGCGTACGGATTAGGAATAGGGTACGAGTTACGGTAAGGGTTAGGTTTAGGTTTAAGGTTAGGGTTAGGGGATGGGGACGGGGATGGTTTAGGGTACAGGTTAGGGTACGAGAACGGTTTAGGGTGATGTACGTGCTGTGGTTCGGGTTACTGTTAGCGTAGGGGTTCGGATTAGGGGACGGGTTAGGGTAAGGTTTCTGGTAAGTGTTAGGGTTGGCTTAGGGTTAGGTTTAGGGGACGGGGATGGTTTAGGGTACAGGTTAGGGTACGACAGCGGTTTAGGGAGAGTGTACGTTTTAGGGCACGGGTTAGTGTTAGCATACGGTTTAGGATTAGGGGACCGGTTAGGGTAAGGCTTCGGGTAAGGGTTAGGGTTAGGGTTAATGTTAGGGTTAGGGTTAGGGGACGAGGACAGGGACGGTTTAGGGTACAGGTTAGGGTACGACAAAAGTTTAGGTTGAGCGTACGTGTTAGGGCAGGGGTTAGTGTTAGCGTACGGTTTAGGTTTAGGGGACGGGTTAGGTTAAGGCTTCGGGTAAGGGTTAGGGTTAAGGTTAGGGTTAGGGATAGGCGACGGGGACGGTTTAGGGTACAGGTTAGGGTACGAGAAAGGTTTAGTGTGAGCGTACGTGTTAGGGTACGGGTTAGTGTTAGCTTACGGGTTAGGATTAGGGGACGGGTTATGGTACGGCTTCGGGTAAGGTTTAGGGTTAGGGTTAGGGTTAAGGGATGGGGACGGTTTAGGGTACATGTTAGGGTACGAGAACATTTTAGGGTGAGCGTACGTGTTAGGGTACGGGTTAATGTTAGCGTACAGGCTCGGATTAGGGGACGGGTTAGGGTAAGGTTTGGGTAATGGTTAGGGTTAGGGTTAGGGTTAGGGGACGGGGACGGTTTAGGGTACTGGTTAGGGTACGACAATGGTTTAGGTTGAGCGTACGTGTTAGGGCATGGGTTAGTGTTAGCGTATGGGCTAGGATTAAGGGACGGATTAGGGTAAGGCTTCGGGTAAGGGTTAGGGTTACGGTTAATGTTAGGGTTAGGGTTAGGGGACGGGGATGGTTTAGGGTACAGGTTAGGGTACGAGAACTGTTTAGGGTGAGCGTATGTAATAGGGTACGGGTTAGTGTTAGCGTACGGGTTCGGATTAAGTGATGGGTTAGGGTAAGGCTTCGGGTAAGGGTTAGGGTTAGGGTTAGGGTTAGGGGACGGTTTAGGGTACAGGTTAGGATACGACAAAGGTTTAGGGTGAGCGTACGTGTTAGGGTACGGGTTAGTGTTAGCGTACTGATTAGGATTAGGGGACGGGTTAGGGTAAGGCTTCGGGTAAGGGTTAGGTTTAGGGTTAGGGCTAGGGTTAGGGTTAGGGGACGGGGACGGTTTAGGGTACAGGTTAGGGTACGACAACGGTTTAGGTTGAGCGTA
>NW_021699076.1:0-6550 GCF_005190385.1 Monodon monoceros
CAGAAAAATGTGTGCTTTTAAAGAAACCACACCGCTATTAAAAAAAAGTGAGTCTGATTAGCTAAGACAATACAGAACAAAGTAACTGGTATTAAGTAATAAAAAATCATAGCTAATCTCCCTACAAATTGCCTGTAACAATGATGAAAGAAACTGGAGCACTTTCTGAAGGGAAAGTAACGTTGGAGTCAGATACTTCTTTGTATCCCTTTAGACATCTGCCCCTCATCAATTCTGTCCTGATTCTTTTTTCTTGTAACGCGGAACAAAATTTCTAAGAGGTAAAACAAAAACGAAAACAAAAAACCAAAAGAACCCCCACCAAAACAAAAAACCAAACTTGATTAAAAAGCTGAAAATCTAACAGTCACTGCTGAATGTCAGGCACTGAACCTCTTCACCACTGCTGACTGCCTTCCCCCACAACAAGTTCTCTAGGTATCACTATAGACATTAATAAATATTGGAATGAGTTACTAAAGTAATCATTCCGAGCCACCTTTCAGACTATTTTACTATAACTGTATTACTACAGAGTAACTTCCTTCACTTGAATCAACCGTTATCACCTCCCTTTATATTTACAGACAGATTTCTCAGAATTTCTCTACCTAGTGCCTCTAACGCCTGACCACTCTGACCCATCTAGCTGTAATCAAGCATCCACTGTTTCTCTCTACGCTACAGAAATGGTGGGTAAAGCAGGCAGAATCCTATTCTCACGGACGAGAAGATCCCCGTTCTCCCCCCCTCTGCCTCCTTCACGCACAAACTTGAGAAAGAACATTTTCAATGAAGTAATAAAGAGGCTTTCCTTCTCTCTTAAATAACTGTTTCTTTAAGTGACAATGTTTCAAGTCTGCTGGAGAAACAAGACAGAAGATGCGGGTCTTTTTTAACAATAGGCTTGCAGTCCAGTCCCCAGCAGAGAGCTGCACAGTAAGCCCGTCATCTGGGATAGAACTGGGGCTTGGCACCCCTGCTATGGGCTGCCCTGTTCCTGCTGGGGGAGCCCCGGGGACGAAAGCACCGGTGTGTTGTGAGGGCCGTTCCGTGGAGAGCTCCCTTTCTCCATCAGGCTCATCAGTATAGGTGCCCTGGCCCCGCCTTCAGGAATATTACCCTAAGCAACGCACACACCTAAGTCTACGCTTAAAAGTTGTACCCATATAATAGTTCTGGCCTCGCTGACCTGGTGGAGGGAGGGGTGGTAGAGGGAGAGACTTACTCCCCTGGAGTCTGGACCTGGGGTCATACCCCTCATCATCTTCAGTTCAGAGCTGCACCCGAGTATCACGTGTCTCTTTGACAGCTGTCAGAACTAGGCCTGCTGCCTACTTTTCTCTCCTGTGTACTGCAGGGCATGTCCTGGCCTGGCAAAGTACTGAGCATGGGTGGGCAGCCTGAGAGGGAACCTCAGGGACATAGGTGGTGGCAAGCAGGTCAGTCCTACCAGGCCAGACTAGCATGAATGAAACTCCTGATCCGCAGTCTGTATCAGCAGAGGAGGGTGGCGTGGCTTGGTGCCAGGCAGTCAAGGGTCATTCTCGCGGCAGGCAACTGGGTCACAGCAGATCAGGGCTGATAAGCATCAAGAAGAGGCTACATCTATGAACAAGGTGTGTTTTTTTGGCAGCGTGACATACGGGATCTTAGTTCTCCGACCAGGGATCGAACCCACACCCCCTGCGTTGGAAGCACGGAGTCTTAACCACTGGACCACCAGGGAAGTCCCTGAACAAGGTTTTAAGCAAGTAAAAGCTCAGTCATATCCAGTGGGTTCTGCACCAAGGAGAGCTCCATGGGGTCCAGGGCTTTTCTGGGTTTCCTATTCAACAATGCTTTCACCCTCCTAGATTGACCCTATCTTTCTTGAGGGCATTTTTTTATGTGCTGCAGTGTATTATACATTTTAGCGTCCATATGAAGGACTAGAAGGCCTTGATTAGTTAAGAAAAATCCATGGCTTCTGGATGGGTAATCTCTTCCCATCTTCTAAGGAAACTTTAGGCTCTAAGTCGCAAAGAAAAGACATCTCCTCCTGTTAAGGATGAGGGGATACCGAGGTATATGTGTATGCAAATGTGTTAGGGGGAAGGGGTTGTCCATATTCCTCAAAAGTGCCATGGGTCACACTCCAAGGGAGGAGAAGCCCTTTAGCTTTTCAGCACCAGAGTCCTAATTCTCAGTAATAAATGAGGCTGTGTTCCAGGCCTGAACAGGAAGGAACCCTGACATGGTTTCTATCTCTCTTCCTGGTCTTCCACTTCCCTCTGTTTGTATTTCTATGCTTTTTCACTTTGCCTTTTTAATTTCTTTTCTGCTCTTCTGCTTATCATGGTCAGTGAACATGGGGTTCCAGAAAAATCTGGATACAAAGAAAAATCTAGGGATAAGATCAGGAAGTGCCTCCTTCTGTGAATGAGTCTAATGAGAATAAACAATAATATCAACAATAAAAACACTGAAGCGAATATTTACTATATACCAGGAACTGTGTTAACGATTCATGTACCTTATACAGAGGCAGAGGATATATGAAAGGGCAAGTGTAGGCTCTGGAGTCAGACTTCCTGGGCTGGAATCTCAACTCCTTCACTTACTTGCTGTTATCTCATTGATCTCATAAGGTTGTTGTGGGGAATGAAATGAGTTAATGCATGAACAAGGATTGGCACAAAGTAAACCCTCAATAAATATTAGCTGGTATTATAAAAAAGTGTTAGCTATGGGCTTCCCTGGTGGCGCAGTGGTTAAGAATCCACCTGCCAATGCAAGGATGCGAGTTCAAGCCCTGGTCTGGGAAGATCCCACATGCCACGGAGCAACTGAGCCCATGCGCCACAACTACTGAGCCTGTGTGCCACCACTACTGAAGCCCACGCGCCTAGAGCCCGTGCTATGCAACAAGAGAAGCCACCGCAATGAGAAGCCTGTGCGCTGCAATGAAGAGTAGTCCCCGCCTGCTGCAACTAGAGAAAGCCCGTGCACAGCAAGGAAGACTCAACACAGCCAATAAATAAGTAAATTTATTTTTTAAAAAAAAGGGTTAGCTATGCCTATCATCGTCATTATTGTTATCATCATCTTCCTGAATTCTCATGAGTTAAGACTCATGAGTTAGGTATTATTATGAATTCGTTATTATTATTATTAGCTTCATTTTATAAATAAGGAAACTGAGGCTCAGACAAGTTGAGTAACTTACCAACATTACCAGATTGGAAAAATGGCCACAATACTTGAAGCTTCTCCCATTAACAGGTGGAGTCTGTTTTCCCACTCCTTGAATAGGGGCTGGCCCTATGACTTGCTTTGACCAATACAATGTAGCAGAAGCCTAACTCTGCGTAAATTCTGAGCTTAGGCCTCAAGAGACCTTATCACTGCCACGCTTGCTGTTCTTGGGAAGCATCAGGTGAAGAAGCCACAGATAGCTTGCTGGAAGATGAGAGGCCATGTGGAACAGAGATGATCTATCATCCCAGCAGATTCTCCCGTGGCCCTCAACAATCAACCCTGAGCCAATGGAGAGCTGACAAGGACACGGAACCACTGTGTAGCTGAGCATGGTCCAAAATGCCGACTCATGGAAATGTGACCGAAATCCATAGCTGTGGTCACTAAGTAAGTAGCAGAGATAGTTTTCAAACACAGGGAGCCTAGTTCCAGACCCTGAACTTTTAAACTTTACACTCTTCTTTACATGAATAGGAAACAGATTTTTCCAATGATGATAAGCTTGATTAGCTGATAAGCAAGTCCTCTTGCAGTAAGGTTTTGAGACAGACTGTTGATAACGTTTAGGTGTTATCAAGAGATAGGCAACTCAAAACATCATAAACAGCCTTTCAACAAATGGTGCTGGAAGTAGACCTCTAGATGCAAAAAAATGAACCTCGACCTAACCATCACACCTTATACAAATATTAACTCAAAATGGATCATGGAGGGAGTGCTGGCTACCCAGAGAGGGAGGGAGCAGGCAGACCCCAGCTCAGAGCAGCTGTCTGGACACCTTGAGTTTTGGAGTGGGGAGCGCTGGCTACTGTGAACTTGGACCCCATCATGGTAGCCTTTCTCAGGATGCTCTTGCTTTTGTCTGCCCAGCCCTGGAGTACAGTAGCAGCAGAGAATACTTGCTTCTCTGCAATGTTGTGTTGATTCATGGAAATTCTGATAAGAAAACCTGTGAGCCTTGACATTTAGAGCACATCACTTTCTATGGTGTGAACTGTGCCATCACTGTGAGGGGTTAAAAAAATTGGGGGACTGGCACTTCCGGTCAAACCATCGTGTGTAGCAGCATTCTTTATCAAGGGTCTTGGTGCTCTGGCTGGGTGTCAGGCCTGAGCCTCTGAGGTGGGAGAGCCGAGCTCAGGACACTGGACCACCAGAGACCTCCAGGCCCCACGTAATATCAATCGGTGAGAGCTCTCCTAGAGATCTCTGTCTCAATGCTAAGACCCAGCTCCACTCAATGACCAGCAAGCTACAGTGCTGGACACCCCATGCCAAACAACTAGCAAGACAGGAACACAACCCCACCCATTAGCAGAGAGGCTGCCTAAAATCATATTAAGTTCACAGACACACCAAAACACACCACCAGATGCAGTCCTGCCCACCAGAAAGACAAGATCCAGCCTCATCCACCAGAACACAGGCACCAGTCCCCTCCACCAGGAAGCTTAACAAGCCACTGAACCAACCTCACCCACTGGGGGCAGACACCAAAAACAACGGGAACTATGAACCTGAAGCCTGTGAAAAGGAGACCCCAAACACAGTAAGTTAAGCAAAATGAGAAGACAGAGAAATATGCAGCACATGAAGGAGCAAGGTAAAAACCCACCAGACCAAACAAATGAAGAGGAAGTAGGCAGTCTACCTGAAAAAGAATTCAGAGTAATGACAGTAAAGATGATCCAAAATCTTGGAAATAAAATGGAGAAAATACAAGAAACGTTTAACAAGGACCTAGAAGAACTAAAGAGCAAATAAACAATGAAGAACAACACAGTAAATGAAATTAAAATTCTCTAGAAGGAATCAATACCAGAATAACTGAGGCAGAAGAGAATGGATAAGTGACCTGGAAGATAAAATAGGGGAAATAACTACTGCAGAGCAGAATAAAGAAAAAAGAATGAAAAGAATTGAGGACAGTCTCAGAGACCTCTGGGACAACATTAAACGTACCAACATTTGAATTACAGGGGTCCCAGAAGAAGAGGAGAAAAATAAAGGGACTGAGAAAATATTTGAAGAGGTTATAGTTGAAAACTTCCCTAATATGAGAAAGGAAATAATCAATCAAGTCCAGGAAGTGCAGAGAGTCCCATAAAGGATAAATCCAAGGAGAAACACACCAAGACACATATTAATCAAACTATCAAAAATTAAATACAAAGAAAAAGTATTAAAAGCAGCAAGGGAAGGCTTCCCTGGTGGCGCAGTGGTTGAGAGTCCGCCTGCCGGTGCAGGGGACATGGGTTTGTGCCCTGGTCCGGGAGGATCCCACATGCCGCGGAGTGGCTGGGCCTGAGCCATGGCTGCTGGGCCTGTGCGTCCAGAGCCTGTGCTCTGCAACGAGAGAGGCCATGGCAGTGGGAGGCCCATGTACCGCAAAAAAAAAAAAAAAGCAGCAAGGGAAAAGCAACAAATAACATACAAAGGAATCCCCATAAGGTTAACAGCTGAGCTTTCAGCAGAAACTCTGCAAGCCAGAGGGAGTGGCAGCACATATTTGAAGTGATGAAAGGGAAAAACCTACAACCAAGATTACTCTACCCAGCAAGGATCTCATTCAGATTCAACGGAGAATTTAAAACCTTTACAGACAAGCAAAGCCTAAGAGAATTCAGCACCACCAAACCAGCTTTACAACAAATGCTAAAGGAACTTCTCTAGGCAGGAAACACAAGAGAAGGAAAAGACCTACAATAACAAACCCAAAACAATTAAGAAAATGGGAATAGGAACATACATATCAATAATTACATTAAATGTAAATGGTTTAAATGCTCCAACCAAAAGACATAGGCTGACTGAATGAATACAAAAACAAGACCCGTACATAAGCTGTCTACAAGAGACCCACTTCAGACCTAGGGACACATACAGACTGAAAGTGAGAGGATGGAAAGAGATATTCCATGCAAATGGAAATCAAAAGAAAGCTGGAGTTGCAATTCTCATATCAGACAAAATAGACTTTAAAATAAAGGCTATTAGAAGAGACAAAGAAGGACACTACATAATGATCAAGGGATCAATCCAAGAAGAAGATACAACAATTGTAAATAGTTATGCACCCAACATAGGAGCACCTCAATACATAAGGCAAATGCTAACAGCCATAAAAGGGGAAATTGATAGTAACACAATCATAGTAGGGGACTTTAACACCCCACTTTCACCAATGGACAGATCATCCAAAATAAAAATAAATAAGGAAACACAAGCTTTAAATGATACATTAAACAAGATGGACTTAATTGATATTTATAGGACATTCCATCCAAAAACAACAGAATACACATTCTTC
>NW_021699077.1:0-1434 GCF_005190385.1 Monodon monoceros
TTAGGGGACGGGGATGGTTTAGGTTACAGGTTAGTGTACGACAACGTTTTAGAGTGAGCGTATGTGTTAGGGCACAGGTTAGTGTTACCGTACGGGTTAGGATTAGGGGACGGGTTAGGATAAAGCTTCGGGTAAGTGTTAAGGTTAGGGTTAAGGTTAGGGTTAGGGTTAGGTGACGGGGACGGTTTAGGGTACAGGTTATGGTACGAGAACGGTTTAGGTTGAGCGTACGTGTTAGGGTACGGGTTAGTGTTAACGTACGGGTCCGGAATAGGGGATGGGTTAGGGTAAGGCTTCTGGTAAGGGTTAGGGTTAGGATTAGGGTTAGGGTTAGGGTTAGGGGGCGGGGACAGTTTAGGGTACAGATTAGGGTATGACAACGGTGTAGGGTGACCGTACGTGTTAGGGCAGGGGTTAGTGTTAGCTTCCGGGTTAGGATTGGGGAGGGGTTAGGGTAAGGCTTCGTGTAAGGGTTAGGTTTAGGGTTAGGGTTAGGGGACGGGGACGGTTTAGGGTACATGTTCGGGTACGACAATGGTTTAGGTTGAGCGTACGTGTTAGGGTACGGGTTAGTGTTAGCGTACGGGTTCGGATTAGGGGACGGGTTAGGTTAAGGCTTCGGGTAAGGGTTAGGGTTAGGGTTAGAGTTAGGGTTAGGGGACGGGGACGGTTTAGGTTACAAGATAGGGTACGACAACGTTTTAGGTTGAGTGTACGTGTTAGGGTACGGGTTAGTGTTAGCGTACGGGTTAGGGTTAGGGGACAGGTTAGGGTAAGGCTTCGGGTAAAGGTTAGTGTTAGTGTTAGGGTTAGGGTTAGTGGAGGGGGATGGTTTAGGTTACAGGTTAGGGTACGACAACGGTTTAGGGTGAGCGTACGTGTTAGGTACGGATTAGTGTTAGAGTACGGGTTAGTTTTAGGGGACGTGTTAGGGTAAGGCTTTGGGTAAGGGTTAGGGTTAGGGTTAGGTTTAGGGTTAGGGGATGGGGACGGTTTAGGGTACAGGTTAGGGTATGAAAACGGTTTAGGGTTAGCGTACGTTTTAGGGTACGGGTTAGTGTTAGCGTACGGGTTAGGATTATGGGACGGGTTAGGGTAAGGCTTCGGGTAAGGGTTACGGTTAGGGTTATTGTTAGGTGACGGGGACGGTTTAGGGTACAGGTTAGGGTACGACAACGGTTTAGGGTGAGCGTACGTGTTAGGGTACGGGTTAGTGTTAGAGTACGGGTTAGGAGTAGGGGACGGGTTAGGGTAAGGTTTCGGGTAACGGTTAGGTTTAGGGTTAGGGTTAGGGTTAGGGGACGGGGACGGTTTAGGGTACAGGTTAGGGTACGACAATGGTTTAGGGTGAGCGTATATGTTAGGGTACGGGTTAGTATTAGCGTATGGGTTAGGATTAGGGGACGGGTTAGGTTAAGGCTTCGGGTAACGGTT
>NW_021699078.1:0-4324 GCF_005190385.1 Monodon monoceros
TGCGAGTGAGCCAGGAAGGAGTAGCCTCACAACAGAAGGCCAAAAGAATAAAAAAGTTGAGGAATCCAACAGTTGGAACCTCCCAGGAGGTGGCCCAGAGCACCGAGGCTATAGGATCAAGGCCGTAGTGAACTCACACCAGAGGACCCACATCCTGAAACTCTGAGGAACCAAGCCGTTGGGTTCTCAGAGCAGAAGGCCCACATCCCCAAGGGTTTGGGAACCTGACAGGAGTGTCCTCGCACCCCTGGGCGCACATCAGATCATGTTTGGAGGCCAGCAGTCGGGGCCTGACGAGAGAGGACCCTCATCACTGAGAGGAGGAGGCTCCCAGAAGGCTCCAAATGTCATCAGATGGCCCACGTTGCCAAGGCGACGTGTGCCAGCCAGGAAAGTGTGACCTCACAGCAGAGGTCCCACCTCACAGAAGGTTGAGGAGCCCAGCCAGGATCAGACTCTCACTAGAGAGCCCACAGCACCAAGGGGATGGGAACCAGGAAGGAGTGTCCTCACACCAGTGGGGCCACATCATCGTAAGGTGAGGAACCCGGCACATGTGGCCTCAAACCAGAGGACCATGAACACAGTGTCTGGCAATGAGGCAGGCAGGAATAGCCTCACAACAGAGGGCCCATAGAATATAAATATGAGGAGACCAGCAGTTGGAACCTCCCAGCAGGAGGCCCAGAGCACCGAGGCTCTGGGATCCAGGACGGAGTGAACTCACACCAGAGAGCCCACATCATGCAAGTGTGAGCAACCCAGCTGTTGGGACTTCAGAGCAGAAGGCCCATATCACCATGTGGATGGGAGACTGGTAGGTGTGTCCTCGCTCTACTGGGCACACATCAGAATATGAGGGCAGCACAGAAGTTAGGGCCTGACACCAGAGGGCCCTCATCACCGAGGGGAAGACCCTCCCAGCAGGTTTAAATGCCACAAGAGAGCCCATGCCATCAAGGCGACGTGTGCCAGCCAGGCAGGAGTGACCTCACAGCAGAGGGACCACCTCACAGAAGGTTGAGGAACCGAGCAAGGATCACACTCTCACCAGAGGGCCCACAACACCAAGGGGATGGGAACCAGGCAGGAGTGTCCTCACACCAGTGAGGACACATCATCGTAAGGTGAGGAACCCGGCACATGTAGCCTCAAACCAGAGGACCACCAGCACAAAGTGTCTGGCAATGAGGCAGACAGGAATAACCTCACAACAGAGGGGCCATAGAGTATAAATATGAGGAGACCAGCAGTTGGAACGTCCCAGCTGGAGGCCCAGAGCACCGAGGCTCTGGGATGCAGGACGGAGTGAACTCACACCAGAGAGCCCACATCATGAAAGTGTGAGCAACGCAGCCGTTGGGACTTCAGGGCAGAAGGCCAACATCACCATGGGGATGGGAAACTGGCAGGTGTGTCCTCGCTGTACTGGGCACACATCAGAAAATGTGGGGAGCCCAGACGTTAGGGCCTGACCCCAGACGGCCCTCATCACCAAGGGGACGACGCTCCCCGCAGGCTTTAAATGCCACCAGAGAGCCCACGTCATCAAGGCGACGTGTGCCAGCCGGGCAGGAGTGACCTCACAGCAGAGGGACCACCTCACAGAAGGTTGAGGAACCGAGCAAGGATCAGACCGTCATCAGAGGGCCCACATCACCAAGGGGATGGGAACAAGGCAGGGGTGTCCTCATACCAGTGTTGCCACATCATCGAAAGGTGAGGAACCCCACACATGTGGCCTCAATCCAGAGGAACCACATCACCAAGGGGCTGGGAGTGAGGCAGGCAGGAGTAGCCTCACAACAGAATGCCCAGAGAATAAAAATGTGAGGAATCCAGCAGTTGGAACCTCCCAGCAGTTGGCCCAGCGCACGAAGTCTATGGGATCCAGGAGGGAGTGAACTCACACCAGAGGGCCCACATCATGTGTCTGTGAGCAACCGAGACTTTGGGACAACAGGGCAGAAGCCCCACATCCCCATGGCCATGGGAATCTGGCAGGAGTGTTGTCGCACACCAGGGCGCACATCAGAAAATGTGGAAAGACCATCAGTTAGGGCCTGACGCAAGAGGGCCCTCATCACCAAGGGGAGGAGGCTCCCAGCAGGGTAAAAGTGCCACCAGAGGCCCAACGTCACCAAGAGGACGTCTGCCAGCCAGGCAGGAGTGACCTCACAGCAGAGGGTGACCTCACAGAAGGGTGAGGAACCCAATCAGGATCGGACTGTCAACACAGGGCCCACATCACCAAGGGAATGGGAACCAGGCAGGAGTGTCCTCACACCAGTGGGGCCACATCATCGAAAGGTGAGGAACCCAGCACATGTGGCCTCCAACCAGTGAGCCCACAACACCAATGGGCTGGGAATCAGGCAGGCAGGAGTAGCCTCACAAAAGAGGGCTCATAGAATAAAATGTTGAGGAAACCAGCAGTTGGAACCTCTGAGCAGGCAGCCCAGAACAGCGAGGCTATGGGATCCAGGCTGGAGTGAAGTCACACCAGAGGGCCTACATCATGAAACTGTAAGCAACCCAGCCGTTGGGACCTCAGAGCAGAAGGCCCACATTCTCATTGGGATGGAACCTTGCAGGAGTGTCCTCGCACCACTGGGCACACCTCAGAAACTGTCGGAATCCCAGCAGTTAGGGCCTGACAGCAGAGGGCCTTCATAACCAAGGGGACGAGCCCCCCAGCAGGATCCACCTGCCACTAGAGGGCCCGCGTCGCCAAGGTGACGTGTGCCAGCCAGGCAGGAGTGACCTCACACCGGAGGGCCCACCTCACACAAGGGTAAGGAACCCAGCCAGTATCAAAATCTCACCAGAGGGCCCACAACATCAAGGGGATGGGAACCAGGCAGGAATTTCCTCACACCAGTGTGGCCACATCATCGAAAGTTGAGGAACCCAGCACATGTGGCCTCAATCCAGAGGACACACATCACCAAGGGGCTGGGAGTGAGGCAGGCAGGAGCAGCCTCAAAACAGAGGGCCCGTAGAACTAAAAGGGTGAGAAATCCAGTAGTTGCGTCCTCCCCTCATGCGGCCCAGAGTACCTAGGCTTTGGGATCAAGGCCGGAGTGAACTCACACCAGAGGGTCCACGTCTGAAGCTGTGAGCAAGCCAGACGTTGGGACCTCAGAGCAGAAGTCCCACATCCCCATGGGGATCGCAACTCGGCAGGAGTGTCTTCGCACCAGTGGGCGCACATCCGAAATTGTGGTGAGCCCAGAGCAGCTAGGGCCTGATGCAAGAGGGCCCTCATCACCGAAGGGACAGACTCCCAGCTGGATACAAGTGAAACCAGAGGGCCCACATTTTCTAGGAGCCGTGTGCCAGCCAGGCAGTTGTGACCAAACAACAGAGGGCTCACCTCACAGAAGGGTGAGGAACACAGCCAGGATCAGACTCTCACCAGAGGTCCCACATAACCAAGGGGATGGGTACCAGGCTGGAGTGTCCTCACAACAGAGGGGCCATATCATCGAAAGGTGAGCAATCCAGCACATGTGGCCTCAAACCAGAGGAACCACATCACCAAAGGGCCGGAAGAGAGTCAGGCAGGAGTAGCCTCACGATGGAGAGCCGATAGAATTAAATGGGTGAGGAATTCAGCAGCTGGATCTTCCCATCAGGTGGCCCAGAGCACTGAGGCTATGGGATCAAGGCCAGAGTGAACTCACAGCAGAGGGCCCACATCATGAAACTGTGAGCAATGCAGCCGTTGAGACCACAGAGCAGAAGGCCCACATCCGCATGGTGATGGGAACCTTGCAGGAGTGTCCTCGCACCACTGGGCGCACATCAGAAAATGTGGGGAGCCCAGAAGTAAGGCCCTGAAACCAGAGGGCCCTCATCACCGAGGGGAGGAGGCTCCCAGCAGGGTAAAACTGCCACCAGAGTGCCCACGTCGCCAAGGTGACGTGAGGCAGCCAGGCAGGAATGTCCTCACAGCAGAGGGCCCACCTGACAGTAGGGTGAGGAACCCAGCCAGGATTAGACTCTCACCAAAGGGCCCACATCATGAAACGGTGTGAAATCCAGCCTTTGGGACCACAGAGCAGAAGGCCCACATCCCCATGGGGATGGGAACCTGGCAGGAGTGTCCTCGCACCAGTGGGTGCACATCAGAAATTGTAGGGAGCCCAGCAGTTAGGGCCTGACGCCAGAGGGCCCTCATCACCGAGGGGATGAGAATCCCAGCAGGATCCAACTGACACCAGAGGGCCCACGTTGCCAAGGGGACGTGTGCCAACCAGGCAAGAGTGACCTCACAGCAGAGGGTCCACCTCACAGAAGCTTGAGGAACCCAGCTAGGATC
>NW_021699079.1:0-1608 GCF_005190385.1 Monodon monoceros
TTAGGGTTAGGGTTAGGGTTAGGGGACGGGGACGGTTTTGGGTACAGATTAGGGTACCACAACGGTTTAGGGTGAGCGTACGTGTTAGGGTATGGGTTACTGTTAGCGGATGGGTTAGGATTAGGGAACGCGTTATGGTAAGGCTTCGGGTAAGGGTTATGGTTAGGGGAAGGGGACGGTTTAGGGTACAGGTTAGGGAAAGACAATGGTTTAGGGTGAGCGAACGTGTTAGGGTAAGGGTTAGTGTTAGCGTATGGGTTAGGATTAGGTGACGGTTTAGGGTAAGGCTTCGGGTAAGTGTTAGGATTAGGGTTAGGGTTAGGGGACGGGGACGGTTTAAGGTACCGGTTAGGGTACGACATCGGTTTAGGGTGAGCGTACGTGTTAGAGTACGGGTTAGTGTTAGCGTACGGTTTAGGATTAGGGGATGGGTTAGGGTAAGGCTTCGGGTAAGGTTTAGGTTTAGTGTTAGGGTTAGGGGACGGGGACGGTTTAGGGTACAGGTTAGGGTACGACAACGGTTTAGGGTGAGCGTACTTGTTAGGGTATGGGTTAGTGTTAGCGTACGGGTTAGTATTAGGGGATGGTTTAGTGTAAGGCTTCGGGTAATGGTTACAGTTATGGTTAGGATTAGGGTTAGGGGACGGGGACTGTTTAGGGTACTGGTTAGGATATGACAACGATTTAGGTTGAGCGGACATGTTAGGTTATGGTTTAGTGTTAGCGAATGGGTTAGGATTAGGGGACGGGTTAGGGTAAGGCTTCGGGTAAGGATTAGGGTTAGGGTTAGAGTTAGGGTTAGAGCTAGGGGACGGGGACGGTTTAGGGTACAGGATAGGGTACGACAAAGGTATAGGGTTAGGGTTAGGGTTAGGGTTAGGGGACGGGGACGTTTCAGGGTACAGGTTAGTGTATGACAAAGGTTTAGGGTGAGCGTACGTGTTAGGGTACGGGTTAGTGTTAGCATAAGGGTTAGGATTAGGGGACGGGTTAGGGTAAGCCTTCCGGTAAGGGTTAGGGTTAGGGATAGGTTTAGGGTTAGGACACAGGGATGGGGACGGTTTAGGGTACAGGTTAGGGTACGGCAATTGTTTAGGGTGAGCGTACGTGTTAGGGTACGGGTTAGTGTTAGCGTACGCGTTAGGATTAAGGGATCAGTTAGGGTAAGGCTTCGGGTAAGGGTTAGGGTTAGGGTTAGGGTTAGGGTTAGGGGACAGGGACGGGGACGGTTTAGGGTACAGGTTAGGGTACGACAACGGTTTAGGGTGAGCGTACGTGTTAGGGTACGGGTTTGTGTTAGCGTACGGGTTTGGATTAGGGGAAGGGTTAAGGTAAGGCGTCAGGTAAGGGTTAGTGTTAGGGTTAGGGTTAGGGGACGGGGACGATTTAGGGTACAGGTTAGGGTACGACAACGTTTTAGGGTGAGCGTACGTGTTAGGGTATGGTTTAGTGTTAGCCTACGGTTTCGGATTAGGGGACGGGTTAGGGTAAGGCTTCGGGTAAGGTTAAGGGTTAGGGTTAGGGTTAGGGTTAGGGAACGGGGACGGTTTAGGGTACAGGGTAGGGAACGACAACGTTTTACGTTGAGCGTACATGTTAGGGTACGGG
>NW_021699080.1:0-9604 GCF_005190385.1 Monodon monoceros
GATCTTCCCGGACCGGGGCACGAACCCGTGTCCCCTGCATCGGCAGGTGGACTCTCAACCACTGCGCCACCAGGGAAGCCCTCCCCATCATTTTTGTGTATGTTTTCTCAATTTGGGGCACTAAAAGATTCTCCAGGCTCATCTGGCACTAAAATATTCTCCAAGATCATCATATTTCCTGCCCCATTCCTGGAATTAGCAGTTTCTCCAAGGAACCCTGGTTCCTTTTATTGGAGAATGGTATTAGAAGTCAAGATCTGGGTACTAGGTTTGCTCGTTGCTATTGGGGTGTCATTGTTTCTAGACCCTCTTAGCTTATATAGCAAGGAGATAGATATATGTGTGTGTGTACTAACCTGTGTGTACACATATCTATAAATATTTCCATATGTGACCATCTATATCTCTATTAAGCTAAATGTGAATTCATGCTGATGTCTCAACTCTAATCCACTAATAACATGGATTATTCTGGGGGAGCTTAAAAATATAGAATTTCAGGTACCATTCTAGAGCTAATAAATTAGGATAAATATTGACCTTACGTCTTTTGAAAGGCAAACACATTAACGTCATTGAATGTTTTTTTTGATTTAATACTGGAATCAATATTAAAATTATGAAAAAACATTGTAAATGTAAGTTTTACTTTATCACCATTCACAATTTGGGTAAGTATTTATCTTACTAAAACGTTGTTACCCACCTATAGTTTGGCTAATTTTAATTCCATGAGTATATGATCTAATAGAGTTTGAAAATTCTTATATTACATAACTATTGAATGTCCCAGAGTTTGAAAATTCTTACGGTATATGACTATTGAATGTCCCATTCAAGTATTAAAATCCATGATTTAAAGTTCTGAATATAGAAATAAACACTATAAGAACACAAAGATGCAAGTTGTGTTCATTCATGTTGAAAGTATCTGCCTCACTCATTTCCTCTCCTTCTCTTTCTTGTTTTCTTGCATTTTTGGTGGGCTGCAGGCTCCAGTTCCAACACCATCTTCTGAGATGATCCTGATTCCCAGAATGCCCTCGGTGCTGCTCCTGTTGCTGCCTATCTTGAGCTCTGCAAAAGCTCAGGTTAACCCAGGTAACACAGCCATTGCTCAGCCCCACGCTGGAAGACAGCTGAACACTCAAGCCCATCAATGTTCATCTTGGGAAAGGCACTGCTAAGGGGCCCAAAAGGTCATTCTTCCCTCCCTTTTTTTCCCTCCATGGTGAAACCTGGCCATAGCAGGAACAGAAATTACTATACTCTCTCTATGACATATTGTGAAAGGGCTTCTTATATGGAGTACGGTAGAATAAAAGGAAAATTTTAAAAAATGGGAGGTGGAAGAAACAAACATTTGCTTCTGCATCTTCTGGGACACCGAAGGAGAGAATTTTTCGATGACTTGGAGAAATTCTGCAGGTTGGTTTTCTAGTTACGTTTGGCTGTCCGAGGCCTGTATTTTACTTGGATGTCATGTTATGTTTTGGGGACCCTGGTCTTGTAGGATCTCAGGCAGTTTCTCTTTCCTACAGGGTGTGGCCATGCTCCAAAATAGGTATGTTAGTCCCCTTCCCCCAATTTTTTAAATTACATGTATATTTTAACTTTAAATTGAAGTATACAGTTGTATCACTTGTCTATTACCATCGTAATGCCACTTAACAACTTATGCAAAACTGATGATTTAGTCTGGTCTTTGTTGGACTATTCTTCTGGTCTCTTTTGGATTCATGCACATATCTGGGAGTAAGCTGGTTATTGGCTCATTGAGGATGGCCTTGGCTCTGACAACTGGGGCAACTTTGCTGTGCTCTCTTCCAGCAGATTAATTGCACAGCAGTGAGAGCAGAAAGGGAAACATGCAGCATGTTACAAGCCAGTGCTTGAGCCATGTTCTCTGAGATATCATTGTCCAAAGTAAGTCACGTGGCCAAGCCCAGAGTCAGAGTGGGAGAGCACAAAAAATTACACAGGGAAGGTCTGAATACCTTCAGGGAAGGGAAGGGTGAAGGGTTGAAGTCATTTTTTTCATCTTGCCACAAATATAAATATAGGAAAGTAGATATAGCATAAGTGCTCAATTTGATGAATTTTACAAACTGAGCACGTCGATCTAAGCAGTATCCAGATTAAGAAGCAGAACTGTACCAGCACTTCAGAAGCTCTCCTCACACTCTCTTTCAGTCACTTTTCCCCACCCTCACCCCGAGGGTAGTCATCATTTTGTTTTCTAACAACATAAATTCATTCTTCCTGGTTTTGTACTTTGTTTAAGTGGAGTCATCTTTTGTGTCTGGCTTCTTTCATTCAATATTTTGTTCATGACATTCATCCATATCATTGCATGCAATTGGTGACTGTCTCCATTGTTGTATATTATTATTTTATTTGAATATTTTATTTATTCAGTCTACTGTGGGTGGGAATTTGGATCATTTCCAGTTTGAGCTCATTATGAATAAAGCTTCTGTAACCCTTCTTGTAAAGGTCTTTTGATAGAGGTATATAGTCAAGTCAAAAGACTTGAGTATATACCTAGAAGTGGCTTATATGTTTCATATAATCTGTTTTTCTACGTGTGGCCAAAGAGTTTTCCAAAGTGATTTTACCAATATACCACCCCATGGCAGTGTATGAGCGTTCCAGTGGCTTCATTCTATAATTGGATTCCTGAGGGCATTTTCATTTCCTCTTCTTCCTATAGCATGAGTGTACATTTGTGAAATGCTCACCTTATTACTTTCTTATAATAAGCTTAGTTGGTGTATCCCAGATCTGAACTTTGACACCATTCTTTCATTTTTCTGCTTTGTATTCCTCTCACCTAGTTGAAGTCTGGTTGCCTCCTACTACATTTACCAAGCCCAGTGTCATTCTCCCTGCTTTGGTCTCCAAGGAAGAGTTGCTGTGAATGCACAGAATGGTAGGATGTTTTGGTGCTTGGCACGCTCATAGAGACTGGTATGACATGAGGCTATTTAAATGACTAAACCAAAAGAGCTAGCCATCTGTGTTTGACAACATCGCTGTAGCCCTGGAACAGAAAACAGGCTGTTTGAAGACAGCAAGCAGTTATCTTTAAAACGTTTTCCCCCATTCCTGGCATCAACTATTTCTGCTGGCTCTCTCTGCCAAGGAAAAAGAAATAAAGGTCTTGACTTGCAAAGAACTTTATAGGAACATGGAATATTTGAGGTATGCTGAGGGGATAATACTTCCCTCTACCATTTCTTGTATTTTACCAAGTTAAGCTGGAGACAAGCAATGGGAAGCAGTGAGTCTAGTCACAAAGCTTGGGGCTCATGCAGGCTTAGGGCTCACACACACTGATGAACTCAGAGTCGGTACATAATAAATGCATGTTGATTTAAGGATGACTTTTCAGAAGTCCTTATTGGTGTCACCGAAGGACTGAAAGTAATAGAGTAAATTCTTGGCCAGTTAGATTTTCCCCACAGGCTGGCCATTTGGTACAAATAGATGAAATGTTGGAGTTAAGTCAGGAGAATTGGGTAGTAAACAAATCTTATATACAATCTATTGTTAAATATTGAAATATGTTTTAATGGATTATTAAGTGTAAATATTGTTTGGCAAATAGTAACTGAGCTAAGCATTAAATTCAATTAATATATAAAGACTAAAACAAACACTGATTTAAGCTCATTTTGAAGATTTCACCATGGCCATTGGTCAGTGAGCCTTCTGTCTTAGTATGACTTATTCATAATAAGGATATTGAATATTTAAAAGTATCAATCTAGACAAAGAAGCAGAAGCCAACAGAGGGTGAATAATGTTGCTATTTAGAGAAATTCTCTACAATTGAGATCACAAGTGTCCTACAGTTGCCCCCCCCACGGAGGCTGCAGAGTAGTGCTAGCGTGATACAGGTCAAGGCATGAGGGCAGTTGGGCTGGTGGCTCACTGCTCTGAAGCACTGGAGTTCTGACAGTGGCAGCAAAGCAGGTAGTGGGTCAGGTGATGTTAGTAGCATTTCCAGTAGTGGCAGTGTTGAAATTGGTATTGTCACTATGGGCTGCTGTAGAAGGTTTGCAAGTCCATATGGGAAATACTGACGTACAGGTGTGTGTACATAGTCTTGAAGTGTGAAAAGTGTGCCTAGCTCTCTTCTAGCTGCAACAGTGCATCAGGGATTGGGACCTACTGACTGTCAGTTCAAGGAGGAAGTCATTGGAAAAGTTTGAGGCAGTTCCCTCTGTCAACATCTTGTCTCAGGAGAATCATTTAGCTATTGGCATCTGCATCAAAGAATCATACCAACAATTTCTGAACAACATTTCTACAAATCATTAAATGATTTGGATATTATTAGAACATTCTAATGAATGATTTGTAGTTCATTTGGAAAATAATATTTAACTCACTTAGAAAATTATTTTGAGAACAATCCTAGTTACAGCCCTGGCTTGGTTTTTTTTTTTTAATTGAAGTGTAGTTGCTATACAATATTATAGGTGTACAATGTAGTGATTCACAACTTTTTAAGATTATATTCCATTTATAGTTATTATAAAATAGTGGCTATATTCCCCATTTTGCACAGTATATCCTTGTAGCTTGTTTTATACCTAATAGTTTGCACCTTTTGATCCCCTACTCTCCCCTCTGGTAACCACTAGTTTGTTCTCTATATCTGTGAGTCTGCTTCTTTCTTGTTATATTCACTAGTTTGTTGTATTTTTTTAGATTCCACATATAAATGATATCATACAGTATTTGTCTTTGTCTGACTTATTTCGCTTAGCATAATGCCCTCCAGTTCCATTCATGTTGGTGAAATGGCAAATTTTCGTTATTTTTTATGGTTGAGTAGTATTCCATTGCATATATACACCACATCTTCTTGATCCATTCATTTGTTGAAAGACATTTAGGTTGCTTCCCTTGGCTTGGTCTTAAATTATTTGCATAACACTGCTAAGTCATTATATTTTTCTTTGTACTTTCTTAATCCTTTCACCAGTAGTAAAATGAAGTTGGATTAGGTAATGTATGAGATCCTTTGTCACAAACCTACTATGACTTAGTGGTATGGGAACTTTACTGCCCATATTGGAAGATATTGCTAGGCTTTGGGCTTGGAAACAGGGTCCCTGAACTTGCATGGCTATTCTTTGTAAGAAAGACCATTTGTCCCCAGCTCCCTGCCACTTCCCAGGCTCAAGGATCTAAAGTCTGAACTTCAGAAGAATCTTGCCTTTAAGGCTAAGCACATAGGAGATAGCTGATGAATATTTTTACAATTTAAATCCTAAAATGCTCCCTAGTGAGAGGTTGAGTCCAGAAACCTCGCCCCAGCCTAGCCTGCAGGAGCTTCATAGTACTAGAAGCCACCTTCTCTAGGGCATCTTTTTCTCTAGAGGTGGGTCCAAGAGGAAACCTTTTAGACAGAAGAAATAGCACAAGCAATGGCTGGGAGGGAGAGAGAGTACACATGCAGGGTGATGAGCAAAGGACCCAATAGCGCAGTTTTCCATCCTCCGGTAGGGTCCGTGGGTCAAGAACCCTCTTTCTTAACTTGGGCTGGGGCTACTGGACTTAATAAGAGAGCCAAGGCTACCTCCATGGGAAATGGACACCTCTAGACTCCACAATGAAGGACAAGAATACTCCTGGCTATTGAAGTTGTTTGATCAGTCACCAGGGTCAGGCTCCTTCAGAATGTATAAAACCGGTGTTTCAGTGGACGTTAAGGGTCCAGAGCCTTGTGGAGTTCCAGGTAGGAGGAAGTAATAGAAGTAACCTTGTTATTCTGAAAACCTAGTCCTGAAAACCTGAAGTCCTGAGGACTCACTCAGCCAACTAGATCACTGCTGTATGTGAAGAGCACAGGGGCAATTGTCCCCACTCTCCTGACTTGGCTTGTGACAACTACTTGTGGTTGGAAAAGGGAGAAACACCTCTTCTCCCCAACAGGCAACCCAGGCATTTAGGATCCATGGTACAGAGCCAGGGCAGGGCAGTGCTGGGACTTCCCATTTCCATCCTGGATTTTCCCCTCATAGGAAGCAGGCAACTTGCTAGCAGTTCAGAGCTCTGAGGTGGGGCAGTCCTCCTTTGGTATCTAGAATGTTCCCACTTTGAAAGGAGGAACAAAGACATTAAGGGTTTGAGATTCAGAGAGGAGTTCTCCTACTGGCTCCAAATTGGTTTTCGGTTCATCCCTGTGGTTTTATTCTTTCCAGCATCAGTCCTGCATTCAGTGAGTTCTTAGGGTCTAGGGACCTAGAATCCTAGGCTATTCATGCTGCAATGAACCTTAGAGATATTTAAGTCCTTCCTTCTCATTTTACAGATAAAGGAACTGGGCGTCAAAGGGGGTGAATGATTTGTCCATGACTGCACACATAGCTAATGGCAAAGCAGGGACCCCCAGCTCCTGTCTCCCAGCCCCAGGTTTCTTCCACCAGACTACCCACTCCTCTGGGAGCCATTTGAGGAAATGATCTTTCTCTAATAATCATGTATAGCTGGGCAGCCTCATGGTTTCCTTTCTGTGACTTCTGATGTACATTTATGGGGGTGAGAGGTAATTTGGGTTTGAGGGACAGCCTGAAGCCAAGGAATAGGGTAAGACAACAGGATCCTATAGAGGTCACACTTGGAACCTCGCTCTTGTTAGCACACTCAGCAAGCAAGGCTAGAGCTAGAAGCCCTTCAGGACCAACTCACCCTTGCAAAGAAACCAAAGTACTGGAGATGCTATGGTGCTTTCTGCACAGAGTTGTCCCCTTCTCCCCACTCCCTCGTCTCCCACCAAGGCTGATACCTGCTACATTACCAACACACGTTTCCATACTGAAAAATCATTTCTGTTTCCCAGGGTTCTCATTATTCATTTTCTCCAGAGATGTGCTGAGAGGGTTTATGGGGCCTTAACTGTTAATCAGAATGTGGTGCTAGTTCCACGTTTCTGAAACCAGGCCTGAGGTGCTAAGGCTGTGTGTTTGTACGTATGTGTACATGTGTACTTCATATGGCTTGAGCAGGGCCCTGGGAAGGCACCTCCTGGGTTGAATTTCTCGTAAGTGAGCAATGCTAGCTGCTGCCCAGATGGGCTCTTTCTTGCTTGTATGTTTGTTTGTCGAGTCTAGCCTCAGGGTGGCCTTTGGTATCCTTCCTGCCAGTAAAAGGATCTCTCTCTGGGGATAACAGGAACTCATTTGCCTCTTAAGCACTCTTAGTTGTGCCAAATGGGGGAAAAGAGAATGCAAATTTTGAAGAAGAATACCAACTCATATTTAATGAGCACTTAATATATTCCTGGTACCATTCTAAGTGGCGTCAACAAATATAATCTTCACAGTCATCTTATGAAGTAGGTGGTATTGTTATTCCAGTTTCACTGAGGGGAAATTGAGGCCCAGGAACATTAGGTAGCTCAAGATTATAGACCTAGCCAAGTGGCAGAGCTGGGATGTGATCCTCCTCCGGGGAGCACATTCTTGACCTCTGTGCTCTACTGCCTCCTGGAGTGTTAGACTCATTTTATGTTTGTGCTACCCAATCACATCAAGTCTCCAATGTCAGGCTGGCTGAGATGGTGAAGGTATGAGAGTGACCCAGAGATAAAGGAATTTGCCAGTCTCAGCGAAAAAAGGAAGGGATGAGCTCAAGTAGCAAAAACAAGAGGGTGGAGGTGGTTGTCACCGAGGGGTCATAGGGCAAAGATGAGGTCAAGGTGTTGCCAAAAACAGGAACCACATGATTTTGGGATCCTCGGTATGTGACAAGTGCTTTCTGATCAAAGGCTTTGCCTTCACCCAGTGATAACAAAATGCTGTGCCAATGTCTTCCCTCCCAGGATGCACGTTCCTTTTGCTGTAAAATTTCAACAAATCTGGGATCAGGACATTCTAAAATCTAAACAAGCCATAAGCTTCTCTGGGCCCTCTTTCTAGATTGTCCCCTAAATTGGTGTTTCTTCTTGACCCTGAGGTCGTATTACAGACAGCGTGGAGAGTATGTGCTGACAGCAGAGCGTGACGACGACAAAGACGGTGAAGAGACCACGGCAACTGAGAGGTCTAGATTCTAGTTCCAGCTCTGTCACTATCTAGCTTAGTGACTTAGCTAACTCTCTGCACCTCACTTTGCTCCCTTATAAAATGGGAAGAATAAACTCTGCTTTCTGCCCTTCACAGGGTTACTACAGGGAGACCAAATGAGATAATGAAGTCAATGGGCTTTGGAAAGTTATATGCAAATATCAAGGGTTGTGATTTGTTACTTTTGGAAGAGAAGGAAATTAAAATAACCCAAACACTATAAAACAATAGTTTCTATCAAGCAGATGTTGGAGGAGGAAAGAGAAAAAGCGTTCATTAGTGACTGTTATCGTCTCTTGTGGTCTCCAAGAGAGACTCAAGTTACCTTTGGAGAATAGGGGTTTCTAACAACCCTGAACTCCGGCCATCCTAATTCCAAGGGATTCAGGGCCATGTGCCCAGGCTGAGCATATCCATGACGGTGTATTTTTTCTGGGGAGAATAGTGTGATTGTTGACTTAGCTCTTGGTCTTAGCCAACAGGACTCTGAAGAGCATGGATGTGGTAAGATAGCCCTCCCAGAATTTTTCAGTGGTTTGGACGCATACACAGTAAAGCAAAAGTTAAGACATTCAAAACAATGAGGGTTTTGGAGTGGGGGGGGGCTTAAGTGGGAGGTGATGAGTTGTTAAAAAGTATGCAACTTCTTTTTTTCCTGCTTCACAGATGTTTATGACTTTGGCTATTGTCTTATTTGGTGTGGTCGATCTCTTGTGTCCTCATGACAGACACCTATCACAGTGCTTGGCCTATAGAGGCAATCAATAAATATTTGAGGAATAAAAAGAAGGCAGGGAAGAAGGGAAGTTAAGAAGCTCCCAGGCTTCTCTGTTTTTTTCTACAAAAATGGATCTAAATTATGCCATGTGAGACTTGATCTCACAAAGATGTTCAGAAGCTGAGAAGAGCCCATACGATATCATCCCTTTAAGTGACGGGAGCGCAAAGTAGAAGGATGATAGACTGAAGTTCCCTGAGCTGCAGCTACTAATGTGCAGTAAAGAGGTCCAGCCTCTGATGTCCGAGGGCTGAGAGCCCTTCGCCTTGCAGAGGTAGAGTGCAGCCTCTGCTTATTCCTGAAAGCTTAAGGTCTCCCTCCTTTGGCCTGTGGGCAGAGCATTTTAGTGGATATAAATAAAGAAAAATGTGCTTAAGTTTACCCAAATATGTGTAAAGCTTTTACTCTTGACTTTTCAAGGGAGGGATTCAGATTTAATCTTTTGGGTGCTGTAAGCTGCAGCCGATATACAAGGTCTAACAATGAAGAGTATCTTCTATGTATAAGCATCGCTAACTTAAGAAATGGTTCATCCTGGCATAAGAGAAGCCCTGCCTATGGGGACAGGCTAAAACCACCTTGAAAAAGCTATAATATTAGTTTGTTTGTTTTTAGTAGGTTAGACCAATACTTAGGACTTTGTCATAGCTTTTCTTATTGAGGAACTTGCTCAATAGTGATGGATGGCTATCCTACTACTACTACTACTACTATAGTACTAGTACTGCTACTGCTACTACTACTA
>NW_021699081.1:0-1591 GCF_005190385.1 Monodon monoceros
TTACTCAGCGGGATGCTGCCTCCCTGGATCTTTGAATGAAAGGAGATTAATGAAGCTGCAATGAAGATGATTATATTGAAAGTGATGAAGAATTTATTAGAAAGACAATTATCACAGGCTGTACAGTATACGAGGCATAAACTGCTAAAAGTAATGACAGAGTATAGTTTAGGCAAGTAATGGGCAGTAGTGCTACAAAAGGAGAGCATGGAGATATATTATTTAGTAATAAAGTTCCCATAAAAATTGAAATATGAGGTGGAAAGATTAACATGGTCATACAAGTCATCTTTAATGTTCATAGCCAAGTTCTGGCTTTTAGAAAGAGTAAACTGAATTTATGCTTGTGACAACATGTGATTCAAAACGCTTATTTATACATTTCATGCAAATGACTGCAGACCTTTGGTTTGCAGTTACCAAAGTAATGTTTAGTAGCATTTAAATTTATTACATTAACATTGGATCAGGAGCTGTATTTCTACCTGTCAAATGACTAACATTTGTAGGTCATATCATCAATAAATAGACTGCAGTTCACAGACTCCTGCACTGCTAGTCCCAAATCTATGAACAAAAGATGTTACATTTTGTTTTTCCACCTTAAACTGAATATAGATGTTTTCTCATTTATTCCATCATAATATTCTAATATTATTGACACAAGCCTTTTGGTCTTCTGGTATGTTTGCTTCCACGAAGGGGATGCATAGTGCTCTAATTAAGAGCAAGGGCTTTTGATGGAAGTAGACCTATGTGAAAACCCTAATAGCCAATTACCAGCTGGGTGACCTTAGTTAAATGACTTTATAACTCTGGTCTCATTTTTCTCATCTATAATAGGGACATAATAATACCAGTCTCATGGAATTATTATAATAATTCAATAAAGTATATAAAAATGTATCTAGCCTATGGTAACTAACTCAATTATTATCATCATAATTATCATTATCAATATATTCTGGGAGTTTCCATAATAGAAAGTGGCATCAAAATTCTTGAAGGAGAGGCAAAGCATACCTTATTCTTCACATATTCTCATCTCAGCTCCATTTCTAAAAGTTAAAGGTCTGAAGGTTAACTTGTGTCTAATGAAGTATGTAAGTAAATTGACAGCCATTTGGATTTAACACAAATGTTTTATAAAAATGCTTGTCTTTTATGATTTCTTAGAAGTGGATATAAAATTGGGGCTGTAGAATAAAACTAAACTGAATTTTGAGAAAACAAATATTTACAAAACATTTTATTCTGAATTTGAAACCTTTCCTATTTCATGTCAATCACATAAAGAATGGGAATAAGATTTCCATTTTAAACACAGTAGTAACAGAGGCCTTAATAAGAAAATGGCATCTGAGTAAAGGCCTGATAAAAGTGAATATATAAGCCATATGAAACTCAGAGGAGAGATTTCAGGTAAAGGGAATAACCAGTGCAAACACCCTAAGATGCAAACAGAGGCATAGCAAAGGACGGTGTGGTCAGCGAAAGTAGTTCACCATGGTTGTAGTCAATAAGGTGTGCACTGTCTACAGAAAATCTTAAATCAATAATAAGACTGATTAAATGTTTATTATCTTCATGA
>NW_021699082.1:0-1303 GCF_005190385.1 Monodon monoceros
GAGGAATAAATTCTCCCCCAGCTCCCAGAAGGAACTTGATTTTTGAGACTCTTCAGCAGATACTTGACTTATTCTTTGAACTCTATCTTGGCTGCTTTTTCTTTGGCTTCTAAAGCAGACAACAGGTTTTTGTTTTTTTTTTTGGTACACGGATCTCTCACTGTTGTGGCCTCTCCCGTTGCGGAGCACAGGCTCTGGATGCGCAGGCTCAGCGGCCATGGCTCACGGGCCCAGCCACTCCTCGGCATGTGGGATCCTCCCGTACCGGGGCAGGAACCTGTGTCCCCTGCATCGGCAGGCGGACTCTCAGCCACTGCGCCACCAGGGAAGCCCCAGACAACAGTTTTCACCATCCTGTGTTTTAGAGAATCTGACCATATTCATCTCTGGTGTGTGATTAAGAGTGTCTCATTAAAAACAACAACAACAACAAAAAAAAACAAAAACAAAAAAACAGTGTCTCATTTAAAAATATATACAGGGACTTTCCTGGTGGTGCAGTGGTTAAAAATCCGCCTGCCAATGCAGGGGACATGGGGTTTGATCCCTGGTCTGG
The DNA here is from genome assembly GCF_005190385.1 of Monodon monoceros. NCBI lineage: Eukaryota > Metazoa > Chordata > Mammalia > Artiodactyla > Monodontidae > Monodon > Monodon monoceros. The sequence continues at coordinate 557 of NW_021699082.1, forward strand.
GAAGATTCCACATGCCATGGAGAAACTAAGCCCGTGCGCCACAGCTACTGACCCCACGCGTTGCAGCTGTTGAAGCCCACGTGCTCTGGGGCCCATGTGCTGCAACTGCTGAGCCTGCATCCTGCAACTAATGAAGCCCGCGCACAGCAACGCAGAGTAGCCCCCGCTTGCCACAACTGGAGAAAGCCCATGTGCAGCAACGAAGACTCAACGCAGCCAAAAAAATGCATACATATGCAATTTTTTGAGGTGAAATTCACATAACATAAAATTAAGCATTTTAGAGTGAGCAGTTTGGTGGCATTCACAGTGTTGTGCAACCCCGACTCTTCTCATTTTTTTTTTGTTTAGGCTGGCTTATTTTTATTTTGGGGGAGTTTCTTTTGGCTTAAGTCAGGAACTGTCATGATAAAATGTTGCTCTGCCAATATGTGTAAGGGATATTTCATTACTGTTGCGTAGGACAGTGCGAGATAAGAGAGTGGTGTGTTTCTTCTTTCTCTTGAAAAGCAGGGGTTCTTAATTTAGGGTCTAAGATCATGTACTTGATTCTCTCCTCTTCCCTGAAATTTTGTAGGCTGGTACATTATTCCCTAGTTAAGAACTTAGTGCTCACAATGGAAAAGGACAGAAATCTAGTCCTCGATGATGAAATTTGTTAGGGGAAGTAATGAAATGTGTGGGTCACTAATAAAGGTATGATTTAAGACGAGGTTAATTTAATGTTTAACAGATTGTGCTGAAATT
>NW_021699083.1:0-3323 GCF_005190385.1 Monodon monoceros
TACACCTTTCCATTTGGCTCAACATAATTTGGTTTTCTGAATCTATGAGTGTCCTTCTCTTGGACAGTATTTCACGGGTATCAAGTTTTACATAGCACCTATAAGTGATGTAATAGGATACCCGTCTTTCGGTTTCTTTCTTAGTTCAAGTTGGGTGATTTATCTCTAGATCTTTCTATGGTGGTGCCAACGGCACTGTTCCATGCTTTTCCGTGTCTAATATTCCATTGTGTCTGTGGACGACTTCTTCTTGGTGCATTTTTCTGTTGATGGACATTTTGGTTTCTTCCAGGTCTTGGCTATGGTACATGTGGCTGCAGTGCAGGATTGCCAGGCTGTGTCTTTTTGATCCTGGTCTACTCAGGTGATAGGCCCATCACTGGGCCTACCAGATTACGTGGTAGCACAATTTTTACCTTTAATCACACGTCCATTCTGGTCTCAGTACTGGCTGTTGGCAGCTTACATCCCACCAGCAGCTAGAGGGTACACAGTTCTCTAAAACCCCTTCAGCATTTGCACTTTGTAGACGTTTTCGCTGATGATCATTCTGACGGCTGTGAGGTGAACGTTTTTGTAGACTGGATTTGCATGGCTTTATTAATTCCTAATATTGAGGCATTTTCCCGTGCCCTATTTTTTAACAAAAAAAAAGAAAGAAAAAGAATGCAAAATGTGCATAAAATATGCCTCTTGAATATGTGGTTTTGAAATATGCACGTCTTTTGAGATTTTTGCTCGATTTACGACCCAAGGATTTGATTAGAGGGCAGGTGTCATTTACAGGCCTGCAGTTATTTTGAATATCAAGGAACCATCAGCGCTGGGTTTAGAGCTGCTGTTGTGTGAAACGGCCACAAGGCGGCAGCAGTTCTCCTTTACCAAATCTGGTTACTAGGGCCACTGAGCCTCAATGGAACTGGTGCTCTAGGTTGCAAATTAGAATGGAATGTGCCAGGAAAAAGCCCCTTAAGTTTTTATCTCACTACTTCTTGTTCGTTTTGTAAATTTAATTTTCATTTTTTATCACAGCAAGTTTGATTACAATGTTTTGCTTGTTCTAGGTGTGCAAGATGTGGTTTTTTACACACACACACACACACACACACATATATATCTCCATTGTTATTTGGATCCTTTTCCCATGTAGGTTATGACACAATGTTGAGTAGTCTTCTCTTGGTATTCCGTAGGTCTTCGGTGATTATGTACTTCACCTGTGTTTGTATATCTCTGTTTACCCCGACATCCTAATGTATCCAATCCTCACATCTTTCCATTGGTGCACCCTAAGTTTGTTTAGTGAATGTCTCATTGCCTGTCTCTGTGGAAATATCTTCACTGGCATCAATTTGTAGGTAACACCTGTAAGTGATATCATAGGATATGTGTCTTTTGCTTTCTGACTTACCACAAGTTGCGTGATTACTTCTAGACTCATCTACGGTGCTGTAAATGGCATTGTGTCATTTGTCTCCTTGGCTAATATTCCATCTGTACCTGTACCAGTTCTTCTTTGTCCACTCATCTGTTGACGGACTTTTCGGTCGCTTCCATGCCTTGCCTATTGTAATCCTGCTGCAATGCACATTTGCCTGACTGTGTCTTTCCAATTCTGTCTTCTTCGGTTATAGGCCCAGGTGTGGGCCTGCTGGATCATATGGTAGCCAAATGTTTACCTTGTAAAGGCACCTCCATTCTGTTCTCATTAGTGGCTCTTACCAGCTTACGTCCCACCTAAAGTTGAGGGTATGCACTTCTCCGCAACCCCTCCAGCGTTTATTTTTTGTAGTTTTTCTGATGATGTTTATTCTGACCGGTGTGAGCTGATACCTCCTTTTGGTTGGATTTGCATGCGTCTCATAATCCCTTGAAATTCAGCTTTCAGGCGTGCCCTATTTTTCTTCAAACTGTGAGTACAGCTTACCTCTTCAAATGGATTTCTTGGAGTATGTGCCACAGTTCAAATTATTTTGGCCATTACCTCCCTGAAGACATTTTGAGGGTAGGTTTCATTTACAGCCCTCCAGTACTTGTGCATATGAAGTGACCCTTAGCACAGGTTTTAAAGCTGCTGTTGCAGGTATCGCCCATTGGGCAGCAGTATGTCTGCTTTCCCCACTCTGGGAACTAGGGAAACAGACGTTCCTACCCGTGGTGTTCCACGTTTATACAGTATAGTGGAATGTGCCCAGATAAACCCCCAAAAGCTGATGTCTACTTACTTATGTTTGGTTTTTAAAATTGAATTTATATTTGTTTTTATTGGAGTAATATTCCATTGTGTACATGGAGCACTTTTTCTTTCTGCATTCCTCTGTTGACGGTCACTTTCTTTGCTTCCAAATGTTGGCTATGGTAAATATTGCTGGAGTGCAGGATTGCCAGCCTGTGTCTTTTTGATTCTCATCCTCTCAGGCGATAGGCCCAGCAGTGGGTATGCTTGATTGAATGGGAGCTCAATATTTTCCTTTTCAAGGCACCTCTTTTGTATTTTCGTTACTGGCTCTTACCATGTCCCACTTAGAAACGAGGGTACGCATTTCTCCACAACCCCTTCAGCATTTATTGTTTGCAGAAGTTTTGCTGATTGCCATTCTGACAGGTGTACGCTGGTAGGATTTTGTAATTTGGATTTGCATGTCTTGAATTATTCCTAATGTTCAGCATTTTTCCACACCTTTTTAAAATTTCTGTTAAACCAAAACAGAAAAAAAAAACTGTGAGTACAGTAAACCTCTTGAAATTGTCTTCTGGGAAGGCTGCCCTCTTTTGAATTTTTTTGTCGATTTTCGACCCCAGGATATTATTTTTCGCCAGGTGTCATTTACAGGCCTGCAATGAGTGTGAATATTTAGTGACCATTAGCACTGGGTATGAAGCTGCTGTTGTGGGAAACGGCCCCAAGGCGGCAGCATTTCTCCATTCCCAATTCTGGTTACTAGGGCAGCACATCCCTTCTGGAAGTGGTGTTCCCAGGTTGTTAATTAGAATGGAATATGCCAGGAAAAAGCCCCGTAAGTATATGTCCCGTTATTTCTTGTCCGTTGTTTTACTTTTTAAAATCGGGGTAATGATTAGAATATTGTTTGTCCTATGTGTACACAATCTTGTTCATTTGTACATTATACATATATATGTATATATATATATATATATATATATATATATATATATATACACACACACACGTATATATGTATTCACGTACAGATCCTCTTCCCATGTAAATTATTGCAGAGTGTTCCGTAGACCTCCCTTGCTATATGGGCGGTGTTTTTGATATATGTATTTAATAGGTATTTGTACACGTATGGTAACCC
>NW_021699084.1:0-9060 GCF_005190385.1 Monodon monoceros
CCCGTGCTGAACTCTGACCCTGGCCCGTCCCATAATCCCTATCGGACACCTGCTCTGGGCCCTGCACTGAGTGCTGAGGACACAGCAGCCCAGGCTGAGTAGAGGTCTGACTGCCTCCAAGGGCCAGTGTGCTCTCTGCCCGCTGAGGAAAAGGCAGGGCACGACTGGGATGGGGTGCCTGCCTGTCGGGCCATCGGTCTGCGGGTGCACGAGGGAGCCTGGGTGGCAGGCAGGGGGACAGGGGGTCTGCCTGGCCTCGAGCGCAGGGGTGTTCCTGCGGGAAGGGGAACCAAGGATCTGGGGTCGGGGTGGCCTGAAGATCAGTTAAGGAGGAGGCTGGGTCTTGGCTTAGACAGGAGCTGGTCAGAAGCAGAGCTTTGAGGGAGGAGCATGTGAGGTGAGGCAGGGGGGAGACATCTGACCCTCCCGAGGGGGTTCCAGCACCTTCTGTGCCTTCTGCCCAGACTCTGGGCCGGGTGACCAGGCAGATGGCGGGCCTGGACAGGGAGATGGGGGAGAGGAGGGCCACCGGGAGGGTGGTGAGAGCGGGCAGCGTTGCTGTCCTGTGCGGGGCCCGGGGGCCAGGGGGGGCTCTGAGGACCCCATGTGGGAGCCCGGGGACAGGGCGGCAGAGAGAGGAGGAGACCCCGTGGAGGCTGGGCGACAGGTGCCCGGGGGTTTTAAGGAGAGGGGGAAGGGCAGCAGCGTCCCGTGCACAGAGCAGCCCATAGGTGTGAAGACCAAAGGGTTCTCATGCGGGGCGTCTAGAAGGCGTCAGCCACCACGGCAGGCCATGTTTCTGTGGCCTGCTCTGGTTGACTGCAAGACCTCTGTGTTCCAGTGAGACAGGCTGGAGGGTGGCCAGGACAGCTTTCCTCAGATCCTGAAGAGACCCCAGGTCACCATGGCAAATCTGAAGCCGGGTGGCCTTGGGGGCGCAGGGGTGATGGCCGGAGTCATGGAGAGAGCTGGGGGCCTCTTGGAGCCCGGTTTCAGGATTTCCAGTTCATGCCCGGTCCCTTCGTCGCGCTGCTTTACCAAGTGCGTGAGCCCGTCCATGTGACCCCAAGTGAGTAGGGCCAGGTCCCCGGCCTGGGGGAGCCGCAGGCAAGGAGTTGGGCAGATCCCTCGTGGTACACTGCGGGTTCAGCAGCCCATGCGGCTCCCCTGCTAGGAGACAACTTCACGTGGAAAAAACCAGGACTGTAAATGCTTTGCTGGCTTGCGGGGGAAGCAAAGTAACCAGACTTGTCCCTGCACCGCCAGCCCCTCGCCACCCCAGGCAAAAGTGCTGGACGGGAGGCAGCCGAGATCCTGGCAGACGGTCCTTTCGGGGAGAGCCCCGTAGGCCTTTGGGGGACCCTCAGAAGAAGAGTCACGTGAGCCCACAGGCAGAGGTCACTTAGTCTGCAGTGGGCAGCCACGGGGTGCAGAGGAGGAGGGAGGGCCAGCAGTTGCAGAAATAATAAGACCACAGCTTTAGGCCTGATGCAGGCTAAATTATGTCCCCCTAAAGTTCAGATGTTGAATTCCTCACCCCAGGACCTGAGCAGGTGACTGTGTTTGGAGTTGGGACCTTCAGAGGTGATTGAGGTAAGGTGAGGTCTCTGGGGTGACCTCAGATTTAACGTGACTCGTGTCCTTATGAGAAGAGGAGATCAGGACACATGGGCACGGAGGGACGGCCGCGTGAGGACACGGGAGGGGAGGGCTGTCCACACGCCAGGGAGATCGGCCTCAGGAGGAGGAGGAGACCCGCAGACCCCGTGGTATCTGACTTTTGGCCTCCAGGACGGGGTCGGGGTGAATTTCTGTTGTTTGAACCACCGAGTCTGTGTTACTTGTTAGGGCAGCCACTGCTGACTCATGCAGACCCCCAAGGAGTTAATCAGATACCTAACATAAGATCGTTTCTAAGAAATATTTTAAAAATTAAATGAAATCACGAAGATGAGTAATAATAAGAGATGATCAAAAGGGACCCAATGAGTCTGGAAAAGATCAGTGATAACTTTTAGAACAAAGGACTTGGCGGGGGACCGGGCAACACATTTGGTCCTGGATGATGTGAGAGGAGCAACCTGGGAGGTTTAGCTGGGGAAGTGACAGTGTGCCAGGGAGAGCTAAGGAAACGGAAAGGGCGATGGGTGAAGGGGTGCGGAGGGTATACCAGCAATTCAGCACAGGTCGGGGCGGGGTCCCAGGAGAAGAGAATCGAATGAGTAAAGGCAGTGCGTGAGGAGGCCCCACCCCGACCGCCCACCATCCCACAGACACAGGAGGCACCTGACACCTGGCAGCTCCATGCCTCCTGGAAACCGCGGCCCCAGAGCGGGAAGGAGGCTCGCGAGGAGGGGCACAGTGACAGAGCCCCTCTCCCAGCTCAATCACAGCAGCAACCGTGGAGGCTGGGGACGGTGGAGTGATACCCACCAAGGCCGAGAGAAGGGACTGTCAGCCTGGAATCACGCCGCCCGCAAAACCATCTCTGGAGAGCAAAGACAAGTGAAAACTTGAGAGTGTACCGCCAACAGACTTTCACTAAAGGAGCTTCTGAAGGATGGACTCGAGGATGGAGAATAATCTTCAAAGGAAGGTCTGTGACAAGGAAAGTGAACCAAGGAGCTGGTAAATGTGGGGCAGATCCAACAAAGGACTGTGTGAGATAACGACATCATTTCATATTAAACAGTGTTTTTTGACTGTAATGTCTTATTTGTGCAGTTAAGTTTTGAGCAAGGGCAGAACAACAATGGGACAATGATAGTGATTGAATTAGTCTGAGCCCATTTTCAGAGAAATTAAATATTCATTAATTTTGGTGTCTGTTAATAACAATACATGGTAAAAACTCAAGGATTCCTTCATTGAAATTAAAGACTTACGCTCTTCAAACGACCCTGTTAAGAGGATAAAAAGACAAACTACTTACTGGGAGATAATGTTTGTAGATCACATATCTGGCAGAGGACTTGTATCCTGAATATATAAAGAAATCTCTAATTCCAACAATAAGAAAAAATATACTTGAATTAGAAAATGGGCAAAAGATTTGAGCAGACCCTTCACCAAAGAAGATATATGGATAGAAAATAAGCATCTGAAAAGATGTTCAACATCACTAGCCATTAGAGAAATGCAAATTAAAACCATAATGAGAAACCACCGCACGCCTGCTAGAATGGCTAAAATAAGAGATCCAGAGAAAGTGGACCATTCATACACTGCTGGCGGGAATGCAGAATGATACAGCTACTCTGGAAAACACTGTGGTAGTTTCTTAAAAAGTTAAACATTCACTTACGATACTTTCCAACAATTGCACTCCTGCACATTTATCCTAGAGAAATAAAAAGTCATGTTTACACAAAAACCTGTACACAGGTATTCACAGCATCTTTATCCGTAACAGCCCCAAACTGGAAATAACCCAGATGCCTTCTCTGGGTAAATGGCTAAACTGTGGTGCATCCATGCCAAGAAATACTGCTCAGCAATAAAGAGGATGAACAAGGCGGAGGGTTCTGAGGGCATTTTGCTGAGTGGAGGAGCCTGTCTTGTAGAGCCCATGCTGGGTGATTCCGTGGGTCTGACATGCTCTAAGGGACGAGATTGTGGAGATAGAAACGGGACCGGGAGGTGGGCTGGGTGGGTGCAACTCTAGGACAGCACGAGGGCGCCCCGAGGTATTGGAGCAGCTCTGTATCCGGTCACCACAGCGGTACAGGGATCTGCATGTGTGATAGCGTCTCACAGACCTACACGTACAAGACACCAGTGGAAAATACAATAAACTTGAAGGCAGCAGTAACCTCTGGAAGAGTATTGTAGGAGCCTATAACTTCCACACCAGGAAGAAAGGAGTAAGAATGCAAGTAAGCGGACAAAAAGTCTTTACTGAATAAAAAAGGAAAAAAAAGAGAGAAACGAAAATAATACAGAAGAAAAAAACTTGGACAAATAGAAAACCTGAGGCAAGCTTTTGAAATCGTGTCCAGTAAACAAATTAATGTGGACGGATTAGAAGAGCCTATTAAGTGTCAAGGATCATCAGATTGTAGGAAAAAAATCTCTCTTTGCCATTTACAAGTGATCCAGTAAAACATAAGGACCAGAAGGTGAGAATGAAGCTGTAAAGAAAGACACATCGGTCAGAGAGTCAGGGAGGGTGTGAGTGGTAAGGTCAGCTTTGGACAAAATGGACGTGAAGACAAATATGTACATGAATACCACCAGGATTAATCATACAAGTAAATATATTAAACAGGATAGCACAGATCACTGCATGATCGGCTCAGCTCCTCAGGAAGGTGAAAAATCTTACATTTCTATACACCTAATAAAAGAGCTCTAAATGGATAAACAAAGCCAGAACTTCCCACCTGCAAAGGGACTCCATCACGAGAGAAGAAGGTGTCAACATGGGCACAGAGACTAGGAATTAGTGAATATAGTGCAGGTTTCAGTAATAGTCAGCACCTGACTTACTGGACCCTCAACCAGCAGATAACGGTCTTCTCCAGGACGCCTGGGACGGCTACAGATTTTGACCATGACTTAGGTCATAGAGCAAGTGTCAACAAACTTCAAAGAATCAGTAGTGGGTAAAGCACTACAATTATTAGAAAATGCACAAAAATAAAGAAAAATTCCTTGTATGTTGGGAAATACTTAAAACAGTCCTAACTGACTGGGAGGTCGATGAAGAAGCCATGAATAGATATGTAAAAGAGACATAATTGAATAATGATGAAAATACTACATATCAAAGTCTGTGAGGTACTTCAAAGGAAATTAATAGCCTTAAATACTTATACAACAAAAGAAGAAAGGCTGAAAATTAATGAATTAAGATATTAAAAAGACAATAAATAAGGGTAAAAGGACTATAGAATGAACCCTGAGAAATTAGAAGGAAGAAGATTATAGAGACTAAGCAGAACTTATGAAGTTGTAACAGTATCTGCAGGAAGCCAAGAGATGGTTCTTTGGAAAGATGGTGAAAATAGACAAACCACTAGTAAGATTGATCCAGCATTGAAAGAGCAGAAATTCCAAAGTAGTAAGAGGATTCTATGAACGGTCTTATGCCAACAAGTTTGGAAACTTAGGGAAAAAATGGACAGATTCCTAGAAAAGTACAGTTTGCCAACATTGACTCAAGAATAAATAGATCAGTGGTTCTGTAGCCATTAAAGAAATAGAATGGGTCGGCAAGACTTTCTCCCCATGGAAACACTAAGCCCGATTGGTCTTTTACGTGCGTTCTACCCAGCTGTCAGGGCAGAGATCCAGTCTTACACAAACCTCCCCGGAGAACGGAAAAAGGGGAAATTCCTAAATACATAACTCGAGGTCAAATCAAAGGTGACATACGTATGGGAAAGGATCATCGTGGGCCTGTCTCATGGACACAGACCTGGTCATCCTATCACAACACAAGCGGACCGTGCTGCGTCCCGTGGCCTACCTTTTGGAGCTGGTAGTTTAGCAGGAAGCCCGGACAAACCACCAGCTTTGGGGGAAGTAATGCCCCCCCACCCTCCATTGGAGCTGCCTCAAGGACGAGGATGAGGGATGATGCTGAACTTTGAACGCCCACCCTGAGGCCCTGCGTGGGGAGCTGTGCAACTGTCCTCAGGCCGCAGCAGCAGAAAAAAGCAGTGAATGCCCCGCAGGTGCCAGGGACAAGGTCGGCCTCCTTTCTTCCCACTCTCCTGCATCCTTTCCACATCCTAACTGCTGCCCAGTGTAGGTCTTTACTCACACATGTGCTTAACAGAGAGGCTTCGCCTGCTGCCTCTCGCCCTCCCATCCCCACACGTGCCAACGCCCCCTGTAAGTCCTTGTCTTCCTGGGCAGGGAACCTCCACAAGGCCGGGCTCTGGCTGCCCCCGGCCCCCGGGACGGTGCTCAGCGTGCAGTCTGTGCTCTGTCAACGCACTGCACGGTCTGTGTACCGCCCGCACCTATGCAGAGGCACCCGGAAGGCAGGGCCGGGGAGATTAGGAGGTGCAGGAGGAGGCAAGGTCTCCAGTGGGCCAGGCCCGGGGTCAGATGCTGTCTTGGGGAGCTTGGGCTTCTGAGCTAATCCAAGTCCAGCCAAGGGCAGGACTCGCGAAGAGCCCAGCTGGTGGCCTGGCCTGGGCCCCGAGCCTCCAGGGAGGGTGAGGAGGGACTCTCCGGCCAGAGCCCTTCATCCTGTTCCCAGTGACAGGATGTTGTAATCTGAGAGCCTGAGAGGCCTCGTCCAGGCTGTTTTGGGCCTGGGACCTGCTGCCCTGGCCAGGCTGAGGGCCACGCTGGGCAGCTTGTGGGGGAGGGGAGGTGCCTTTTAATTTGGAGCCGAGCAGGGTAGATAAGCAGCAATTGGATTTGCCGAGGCCTGAGTCCCTGGGTGCAGGGAACACCGGAGAATCTTATTTTCATGATCAGATTGTTATAAATTCTCCCCACCATCTGCTGGGAAATGTAAATGTGAATTGGGTTCCAGGCGTCGGGAGGGACAGCTGGTGGGGCTGCGGGGGGCGGGGAGGGGGACCCCATGTGCACCCGGGCCTCGGGCTGGGCCCCAAGCCGTGCCCCTTCCCGCACCCCGTGGCTCTGTGCGCTCCACAGCCCTCCTCTGAGTGATCGCCTGCAGAAAAGTAACCCCAGGCGAAGATTTAAGTCAATCTGCTGGTGACTGGGCTCACCATGCCTGGGTAGACGGGCAGAGGTCACGGGCATAGGACAGAGGGACTGGGGGGGCCCTGCACCCCGCTGTGTGCTCCACCTGCCCCAGTGTCCTTGGCGACTCACAGCAGCTTCAGGTCAGGTGGGCGCTGCCTTGGCCCAGTTTCAGTGTGACTCTGCGGGTGTCCCCACTCCTCTAAGTGGCGGACGTGGGCCGACCTGCCTGCTCTCTGGCTGGCCTGGGGACCGGACCTGGTGGGGCCTGCAGAGCCTGCAGGCAGCAGGGAGGTGGTGCGGGTCCTGGGGCCGTGCTCCGGCTGCCCTGGGCCCAGGGTGAGCGACTACAGCCTGCGGACCACTCGCAGCAAGGCTGGGCAGGAAAGCCCCTCCCAGCAGAGGCCCTTTCACCCTTTCTTGATCCGTAAAGAATTCTCTGCTCAGGGGAGATGGGCCTGCCCTTGGGAGTGAGTGCAGGGTCGCCCCGTGTTCTTCCTGCTATGCTGATCACACGAGTGGCGCTCCCTGTGGGTGCGGGGGTCCAGCCTGACACACATTCCTGTTCTGGAGACAAGGGTCAGGGGTGTCCTTGAGGCCCAGGAGGAACTGCCAGAGAGATGGCTAATGAAATGCCAGGCCCGTGGGCCAGAGGAGGACAGAGGATAAGTCAACACGGCCCAGGTGAACGTGGAAAGGCCTCCAAAGGAGGGGGGGGCTGGCTCTGAGGGGCAGTCTTAAAGCTGGAAGTCCCTGCCCCCCGAGGGGTGCCTCTGAGCCCCTGAGGTGAGAAGAGGCTCACCCCCTGCACAGATGAGACCTGTGAGGCCAGATGGTGAAGACTTGCCCTAGACTCAGGGACACGCGGCCACCAGCGCTCACAGCAGGCGGGGGACACAGGCATGGGCAGGCCTGGTGGCGGGAAGTGCACGTGTGTGCGCGTGTGCATGCATGTGTGCACACATGTGTGCATGCGTGTGTACATGATGTGTGTGCGTGCACGTGCTGAGGTGTGTTGCAGTGCTGTGCACGAGGTTTATGTATGTGCACACATGTGTCATATGTGCCTGTGCGCAGGCATGTGTTTCCTTGCTCGCCATCCAGGCAGTGTCCGGAGCATGAAGGTGGGAGTGGTCCGCTTCCTAGATGGGGCACCAGGTGGGCAGAAGGGCTTCTCCGGGAGGCCGCTGGTCTGTGGGAGGCCCGTGAGGGAGCCGGGCACGGGGCAGAGGAAGAGCCGCACGCCCCAGGCCAGGCCGCCAGGCCCTGAGCTGCTCACCCCTCGGCGGGAGGGGCGCCTGGCCGCACCTCACGTCACCTGGCCACTGATCAGATGGACCCCTCTCCTGGGCGGGTCCGCAGAGAGCCCAGGCCTTGTCCACAGTACCCCTGAACACCCACCTGGGGGGCGAGCTTCCGAGCGGCCCTCCTAGCACGGCTTCCTCCTGGTCTGCTAGTCCCAGACTGAGCTTCGGAGCACCGTGGGAGCAGAGGAGCTGCCTGGCCTTCCCGAACCTGGACACAGGGCAGGCAGATGGGGGGGCGGGCCGGGGGTCCCGTGGGAAGATGGTGGCCTGGAGGAGGGGAGAGCCTCCTGAGGCAGCGCCTGGCATCCGGCCCAGTCCTGGTGGTAAGACTGACCGGGCCGGCTGTCCAGGGTACCGGGTCCAATTCTCACAGGGAACTGCTGCGCATGCCGGGTGGCCCACTTCAGAATCTCCCTTGCAGGACCTATGCCCCCGCCTGCCCCCACCCCTGCCCTGCTCCACAGGCTTCAGCTGGGGGGGCCGTGGGAGCTCCCGGCTACTCCAGAGGACGGAGGTTCTCAGGCTCAGGTCACCCCTGAGTGGGGGCTGGACTGGGAGTGGGGAATTGACCGCTCCAGAGAGGTGACGAGGGGACACCACCCCACCGCGGGGTGACTGGGGGATGGCTGTGTGCGTGGGAAGGTCCCTTTCAAGGCAGAAACAATGCAGTTTTGAAGTGGTAGGAATCTGGGCTCATTTTCAGCAGCTGTATGCAAATTGCATGCAAATGAACCTCTTTTCCTTCCAGTACCAGTGAGTGGCCCAGAGAAACAGTGACCTGGAGGACCAGAGTGAGCCCAGCATCTTGTCCGATTCACATCAAGAATCCCCTTCTTCAGAGGCTGTGCTGAGTAGGAGCAGCCACTGCTGTTTATTTAACAGATGAGGACGGTCCCTGGAGTCACACAGATTGGGTTCTAATCCCAGCTCTGCAGTGACTGCCTGTGGGTGACTCTGAGTGTGTTGCCGAACCGCTCTGCTCCTCATTTCCCTTTTCTGTAACATGCAGACAGCGCTGCCTCAGCAGCTTGCATGGGAAGGACTTAGCACAGTGACTTGTTCTGATGATGGTGTGGTGGTGGTG
>NW_021699085.1:0-1506 GCF_005190385.1 Monodon monoceros
TGAGCGTACGTGTTAGGGCATGGGTTACTGTTAGCGTACGTGTTAGGATTAGGAGTCGGGTTAGTGTAAGGCTTCGTGTAAGGGTTAGTGTTAGGGTTAGGGTTAGGGGACGGGGACAGGGACGGGGACGGTTTAGGGTACAGGTTAGGGTACGACAAAAGTTTAGGTTGAGCGTACGTGTTAGGGTACGGGTTAGTGTTAGCGTACGGTTTAGGATTAGGGGACGTGTTTGGGCAAGGCTTCGGGTAAGGTTTACGGTTACGGTTAAGGTTAGAGTTAGGGTTAGGGGACGGGGACGGTTTAGGGTGCAGGTTAAAGTACGACAAAGGTTTAGGGTGAGCGTACGTGTTAGGGTATGGGATAGTGTTAGCGTACGGGTTAGGATTAGGGGATGGTTTAGGGTAAGGTTTCGGGTAAGGGTTAGGTTAGGGTTAGGGTTAGGGGATGGGGACGGGGACGGTTTAGGTTACAGGTTAGGGTAGGACAACTGTTTATGGTGACCGGACGTGTTAGGGTACGGGTTAGTGTTAGCGTATGGGTTAAGATTAGGGGTCGGTTTAGGGTAAGGCTTAGGGTAAGGGTTAGGGTTAGGGTTAGGGTTAGCGGACGGGGACGGGGACGGTCTAGGGTACAGGTTAGGGTACGACAACGGTTCAGTTTGAGCGTACGTGTTAGGGCACGCATTAGTGTTAGCATACGGGTAGGATTAGGGTACGGGTTAGGGTAAGGCTTCGGGTAATTGTTAGGGTTAGGGTTAAGGTTAGGGTTAGGCTTTGGCGACGGGGACAGTTTAGGGTACAGGTTAGGATACGAGAACGGTTTAGGGTGAGCGTACGTGTTAGGGTACGGGTTAGTGTTAGCGTACGGGTTCGGATTAGGGGACAGGTTATGGTAAGGCTTCGGGTAAGAGTTAGGGTTAGGGTTAGGGTTAGGGTTAGGGGACGGGGACGGTTTTGGGTACAGGTTAGGGTACGACGATGGTTTAGGTTGGTCATATGTGTTAGGGTATGGGTTAGTGTTAGCGTATGGATTAGGATTGGGGACGTGTTAGGGTAAGGCTTCAGGTAAGGTTTAGGGTTAGGGTTAGGGTTAGGGGACTGGGTCGGGGACGTTTTAGTGTACAGGTTAAGGTACGACAACGGTTTCGGGTGACCGTAAGTGTTAGGGTACGGGTTAGTGTTAGCGTACGGGTTAGGATTAGGGGACGGGTTAGCGTAAGGCTTCGGCTCAGGGTTAGGGTTAGGGTTAGGGTTAGGGTTAGGGGACGGCGACGGTTTAGGGTACAGGTTAGTATACGACAATGGTTTAGGGTGAGCGTACGTGTTAGGGTACGGTTTAGTGTTAGCGTACAGGTTAGGATTATGGGACGGGTTAGGGTAAGGCTTCGGGTAAGGTTTCGTGTTAGGATTAGGGTTAGTGTTAGGGTTAGGGGACGGGGACGGTTTAGGGTACAGGTTAGGGTACGACAACGGTTTAGGGTGAGTGTACGTGTTAGGTTACGGGTTA
>NW_021699086.1:0-2220 GCF_005190385.1 Monodon monoceros
ACGCTAACACTAACCCGTACCCTAACACGTACGCTTACCCTAAACCGTTGTCGTACCCTAACCTATACCCTAAACCGTCCCTGTCCCCTAAACCTAACCCTAACCCTAACCCTAACCCTAAACCTTACCCAAAGCCTTACCCTAACCCGTCCCCTAATCCTAAACCGTACGCTAACACTAACCCGTACCCTAACACGTACGCTCACCCTGAATCGTTGTCGTACCTTAACCCGTACCCTAAACCGTCCCCATATCCTAACCCTAACCCTAACCCTAACCCTAACCCTTACAAGAAGCCTTACCAGAAGCCTTACCCTAACCCGTCCCCTGATCCTAACCCGTACGCTAACACTAATCCGTACCCTAGCACGTATGCTCACCCTAAACCGTTGTCGTACTCTAACCTGTACCCTAAACTGAACCCGTCCCCGTCCCCTAACACTAACCCTAACCCTAACCCTAATGCTAACCCGAAGCCTTACCCAAACCCGACCCCTAATCCGAACCCGTACGCTAACACTAACCCGTACCCTAACACGTACGCAGACCCTAAAGTGTTGTCGTACCATAACCTGTACCCTAAACCGTCCCCGTCCCCTAACCCTAACCCTAACCCTAACCCTAACGCTCACCCTTACCCGAAGCCTTACCCTAACACGTCCCCTAATCCTAACCCGTACTGTAACACTAACCCGTACCCTAACACGTACGCTTACCCTAAACTGTTGTCGTACCCTACCCTGTACCATAAACTGTCCCCGTCCCCTAACCCTAACCCTAACCCTAACCCTAACCCAAACCCTAACCCTTACCCGAAGCCTTATGCTAACCCGTCCCATAATCCTAACCGGAAGCTAACACTAAACTGTACCCTAACACGTACGCTCACCCTAAACCGTTGTCGTACCATAACCTGTACCCTAAACCGTCCCCATCCCCGTCCCCGTCCCCTAACCCTAACACTAACCCTAACCCTTACCCAAAGACTTACCCTAACCCGACCCCTAATCCTAATCCGTACGCTAACACTAACCCCGTTCCCTAACACGTACGCTCACCCTAAACTGTTGTCGTACCCTAACCTGTACCCTAAACCGTCCCCGTCCCCTAACCCTAACCCTAACCCTAACCCTTACCCAAAGCCTTACCCTAACCAGTACCCTAATCCTAACCCGTACGCTAACACTAAACCGTACCCTAACAAGTACGTTCAACCTAAACCGTTGTCATACCCTAACCTGTACCCTAAACCGTCCCCGTCCCCGTCCCCTAACGCTAACCCTAAACCTAACCCTTACCCGAAGCCTTACACTAACACGTCTCCTAATCCTAACCCGTACGCTAACACTAACCCATACCCTAACACGTACGCTCACCCTAAACCGTTGTCGTACCCTAACCTGTACCATAAATCGTCCCCATCCCGTTACCCTAACCCTAAACCTAACACTTACCCGAAGCCTTACACTAACCCGTCCCCTAATCCTACCCCGTACGCTCACACTAACCCGTACCCTAACACGTACACTCATCCTAAACCGTTGTCGTACTCTAACCTGTACCCTAAACCGTCCCCGTCCCCGTCCCCTAACCCTAACCCTTACTCGAAGCCTTACCCTAACCCGTCCCATAATCCTAACCCGTACGCTAACACTAACCCATACCCTAACACGTACGCTCACCTTAAACCATTGTCGTACCCTAAATTGTACCCTAAACCGTCCCCATCCCCTAACCCTAACCCTCACCCTAAACCTTACCCAAAGCCTTACCCTAACCCGTCCTCTAATCCTAACCCGTACGCTAACACTAACACGTACCCTAACACGTACGCTCACCCTAAACGACTGCCATACCCTAACCTGTACCGTAAACCATCCCCGTCCCCTAACCCTACCCTAACCCTAACACTAACCCTTACCTGAAGCCTTACCCTAACCCGTCCCATAATCCTAAACCGTACGCTAACACTAAACCATACCCTAACACGTACGCTCACCCTAAACCGTTTTCGTACCCTAACCTGTACCCTAAAATGTCCCCATCCCCTAACCCTAAACCTAACCCTTACCCGAAGCCTTACCCTAACACGTCCCCTAATCCTAAACCGTACGCTAACACTAACCCATACCCTAACACGTATGCTCACCCTAAACCGTTGTCCTACCCTAACCTGTACCATAAACCGTCCCCGTCCCCGTCCCCTAACCCTAACCCTAA
>NW_021699087.1:0-1105 GCF_005190385.1 Monodon monoceros
CCTGATGACGTAGATTTCATTGCTGAGTGATATTCCATTGCACACGCGTACCACACCTTCTTTATCCATTTTTTGCTTTCTCGGATATTTAACTTGTACCGTAGACGAGTTTCTTGTAAACAGAGCCGTCCCAAATTTTGGGGTGGCTGTGTGTTTTTGATTTTAATTTCCCTAAGCTATACAACCATAAGTGGAAGTGCCATAGGCTGTGTTGCTTTTTTTCCTACGTGTTTCAGGAAATGCCATACACTTCTCCAGAGTGGCTGTTGGAAATTTACATCTCGCCCATCAGCATCACAAGGCTTCCTGTTCTCCATGACCTGTCCTGCCTTTCTGGATTTTACACTTATTTCAGATGGCCCTTTTGACCGGGGGGCAGTGAGACATCATTTTAGGGCAGATTTCCTTTACACGCTTGCTTGGTTGGCCAAAAAGTGCGTATGCGTTTTTTCCTGAATATATCCAGGAAAAAACGCATACGCCCTTTTTGGCCAACTGCATCATTGTCGACATTCTGCCTCTTTTCCTATGCTTTAAGTGCAATTCCAGTCTAGCCCCTGAAATTGTTTTCCTGAAATTCTGCCGGCTTTCAAGTCCTCTTCGAAGACTTACTTCAATACCTTTTTGGACGATAGGTGATATTCATAACTCTGCAGGTTTGTGAATTACAGTGCCCCTGAGCTCCTTTCTTCAACTCGCGTTTTTGTGAGCTGGCCGCTAAACAGCAGGATTGGTTCAGGTCCTAATCTGTTTCCAGCAGGGCACGCTGAGCCTTTGGTTAATACCTCTTCCTGGTGGGAAATGAGCGTTCCATTTGCCCGTGCAGACACCTACAGCTAGTCTCTCATTGGTTCTCCCTATTCCTGTTCATCTTGCGCAGAAATTGCAAACTGTGCCAAACAGGAGGTTTAAGGCACCGACTCTCCAAGTGGGGAGAGTGTTAGTAAAGCGTCTGGAATGGTGAACCCGAGTACCAGGGGACGAAAACTGAGATGCATTTGAAAACGATTCCCAATCACAGGGTGGAACATACTCTGGGTTTCCCATGCATGTTTTAGCTGACGGAAGAATCCCCTAAACCTGGAGAGTTGGGACCCATGGAATG
>NW_021699088.1:0-1771 GCF_005190385.1 Monodon monoceros
GGCCGCCTGCTGGGAGGTTCCAACTGCTGGATTCCTCACCTTTTTTAATCTATGGGCCCTCTGTTGTGAGTCTTCTCCTGCCTTCCTCACTCCAAGCCCCTTCGTGATGTGGGTCCTCTGATTTGAGGCCATATGTGCTGGGTTCCGCACATTTTCTTGATGTGGCCACACTGGTGTGAGGACACTCCTGCCTGGTTCCCATCCCCTTAGTGATGTGGGCTCTCTGGTGAGAGTCTGATCCTGGCTGGGTTCCTCACCCTTCTGTGACGTGGGCCCTCTGCTCTGAGGTCACTCCTGCCTGGCTGGCACACTTCGCCTTGGCGACGTGGGCCCTCTGGTGGCAGTTGGAGCCTGCTAGGAGCCTCCTGCCCTCGGTGATGAGGGCCCTCTGGCGTCAGGCCCTAACTGCTGGGCTCCCCACATTTTCAGATGGGTGCCCAGTGGTGCGTTGACAGTCCTGCCAGTTTCCCATCCAATTGGGGATGTGGGCCTTTTGCTCTGAGGTCCCAATGTCTGGGTTGCTCACAGTTTCATGATGTGGGCCCTCTGCTGTGAGTTCACTCTGGCCTGGATCCCATAGCTTCGGTGCGCTGGGCCGTCTGCTGGGAGATTCCAACTGCGGGATTCCTCACCTTTTTTATTCTATGGGGCCTCTTTTGTGAGGCTCCTCCTGCCTGCCTCACTCCAAGCCCCTTCGTGATGTGGGTCCTCTGATTTGAGGCCATATGTGCTGGGTTCCGCACATTTCCTTGATGTGTCCACACTGGTGTGAGGACACTCCTGCCTGGTATCCATCCCCTTGGTGATGTGGGCCCTCTGGCAAGACTCTTATCCTGGCTGGGTTTCTCGCCCTTCTGTGAGGTAGGCCCTCTGCTGTGAGGTCACTCCTGCCTGGCTGGCACACATCGCCTTGGCAACGTGGGCCTTCTGGTGGCTGTTGGAGCCTGCTGGGAGCCTCCTGCCCTTGGTGATAAGGGCCCTCTTGCGTCAGAACCTAACTGCTGGTCTCCCCACGTTTTCTGATGTGCGCCTAGTGGTACGAGGACACTCCTGCCACGTGTCCATTCCCATGTGGATGTGGGCCTTCTGCTCTGTGGTCCCAACGACTGGGTTTCTCAGTTTCATGATGTGGACTCTCTGGTATGAGTTCACTCCTGCCTGGTTCCCATAGCCTTGGTGCTCTGGGCCACCTGCTGGGAGGTTCCCACCTCTGGATTCCTCACCTTTTTTATTCTGTGGGCTCTCTGTTGTGAGGCTACTCCTGCCTGGTTCACTCCCAGCCCCTTTGTGATGTGGTTCCTGTGGTTTGAGTCCGCATGTGCTGGGTTCCTCAACTTTCGATGGTGTTGGTCCCTCGTGTGAGGACACTCCTGCCTGGTTCCAATCCCCTTAGTAATGTGGGCTCTCTGGTGAGAGTCTAATCCTGGCTGGCTTTCTCACCCTTCTGTGACGTGGGCCCTCTGCTCTGAGGTCACTCCTGCCTTCTGGTACACTTCGCCTTGGCGACGTGGGACCTCTGGTGGCAGTTGGAGCCTGCTGGGAGCCTCCTCCCCTGGGTAATGAGGGCCCTCTGGCATCATGCTTTAAGTCGTGGGCTCTCCACGTTTTCTGATGAGCACCCAGTGATGCCAGGACACTCCTGCCAGGTTCCCATCCCCATGGGTATGTTGGCCTTCTGCTCTGTGGTCCCAATGGCTGGGTTTCTCACAATTTCATAATGCGGGCCCTCTGCTGTGAGTTCACTCCAGCCTGGATCCCATAGCTTTGGTGC
>NW_021699089.1:0-606 GCF_005190385.1 Monodon monoceros
GCTCGGTTGGCCAAAAAGGGCGTATGCGTTTTTTCCTGAATATATTCAGGAAAAAACGCATACGCCCTTTTTGGCCAAGTGCATCATTGTCGACATTCTGGTCTTTTCCTATGCTTTAAGTGCAATTCCAGTCTACCATCTGAAATCGTTTTCCTGAAATTCTGCCCCGCTTTCAAGTCTTCTTCGAAGACTTACTTCAGTACATTTTTGGGCGATAGCTGTCATTCACAACTCTGCATGTTTGTGAATTACAGTGCCCCTGAGCTCCTTTCTTCAACTCGCTTTCTTGTCAGCTGGTCGCAAAACCGCAGGATTGCTTCAGGCCCTAATCTCTTTCTGGCAGGGCACGCTGAGCCTTTGGTTATTTCCTCTTCCTTGTGGGAAATGAGCGTTCCATTTGCCCGTGCAGACACCTACAGCTAGTCTCTCATTGGTTCTCCCTATTCCTGTTCATCTTGCGCAGAAATTGCAAACTGTGCCAAACAGGAGGTTAAAAGTACTGACTCTCCATGTGGGGAGAGTGTTAGTAAAGGATCTGGAATGGGGAACCCGAGTACCAGGGTTCGAAAACTGAGATGCATTTGAAAACGTTTCCCAATCACTCGG
>NW_021699089.1:706-1197 GCF_005190385.1 Monodon monoceros
GCCAAACAGGAGGTTAAAAGTACTGACTCTCCATGTGGGGAGAGTGTTAGTAAAGGGTCTGGAATGGGGAACCCGAGTACCAGGGTTCGAAAACTGAGATGCATTTGAGAACGTTTCCCAATCACTCGGTGGACCATACTCTGGGGTTCCCATGCATGTTTTAGCTTAAGGAAGTATCCCTTAAACCTGGAGAGTTGGGACCCATGGAATGGGTACCATGCAGTATGACTTCAAATGGTCTGCGTTTGCTCACCGCACCTCACCAATGCTATCAGCCCGAAGTGTCCATCCTTATGTCTCACCCTGCTCTGGGTGTAGATGTGGTAAATCCAGGTTGCATCACAAGCCCTGAATGAATTATTTAAGAATTGCTCTCTATTTCACTGTCATGGTGTTTTGTTTTTAAAATTTATTTTGATAATGGGATTTATCGGATTTTCACAACTGCGTTTAGGCCACTGTACACACGCTTGATTTCCTTATGGAGACAT
>NW_021699090.1:0-8647 GCF_005190385.1 Monodon monoceros
AAAATCAAAATTATTGCAAAAAATCCAGGATGACACAATACCTAAGGGTTTTTTTGTTTGTTTTTTTGCTGTACGCGGGCCTCTCACTCTTGTGGCCTCTCCCGTTGTGGGGCACAGGCTCCGGACGCGCAGGCTTAGCGGCCATGGCTCACAGGCCCAGCCGCTCCGTGGCATGTGGGATCTTCCCGGACCGGGGCACAGAACCCGTGTCCCCTGCATCGGCAGGCAGACTCTCAACCACTGCGCCACCAGGGAAGCCCAACTTGCTTTTTTTTTTTTGGCCATGCCATGCAGCTTGCGGGATCTTAGTTCCCCAACGAGGGACTGAACCCGGGCTACGGCAGTGAAAGCTCAGTCTTAACCACTGGACCGGCAGGGAATTCCCTGCAACTTTCTTTTTCATTTAACTCTCTATATTGCCCACTCCACAGGTTCAGACATGTAGCTATGTTATTCCATCTAACAACTACAGAGTATTACCTTGTGTGGAACTGATGACCTTAAAGACTAGTTGCTTATTAAATAAGGGTGGACTGAACACAAGAATTCCTGGAATCCTATAACATGACACTAAAAGTACAACAAGGATAAGGATTTACAAGGACAAGAGAATGAGAAAGGAGATGAAAACCGATGAGAGATGTCAACACAGCGTGAGCAGATGGAAAGAGAGAAGGAAGTGGTAACCAGAGAAAACCAGAAGCCTTGCATGTGAGAAGAGTGGGGAGGAGGGTGGCTAGGAAACGTGGATAATACCACAAAGCAAACTGATTCACCCAGCAGAAAGGCTCAGGAATCAGGCGCCAGACACTCTGCACAGCAGACACAAGACACAGGGAAGAGGAAAGAGGGAAGAGGTATAGGGACAACTGGACCTATAGATCCCATCCCCATGTATACAGCCCAGAGATTTCTGCCCCCAAACCCTGTAACACAGGAGGTTTATTCTCTGGGGGAAAAAAAAATTACAGAGGGCCAGATTGAAGCAGTGGATTTAGAACAAGGGGATGAATGAAAGTCTGCAAACTGTACAGAGAAACATCACAATGCCTCAACTTCTCCTCCCCCACCCCCACCCCCACCCCCAGATCTATTCTCCCACCTGGCTCTCAAACTCTATCAACCCGGCTTTATACCGTCTGCACAGGAGCTTGGAAGGGCCTTCTTTAGAGGCAAGGAATAAAGGGAATAACACCCAATAAACCTACAGACATCTGTGGTAAGGGTCTATCGACAAAAAATTCAACAGTCTCTCGAGTTCTTCTTTACTACAAAGTGTTGCATGTGATTCTAAGGTCCCAAGCATGGCCATGCCTATGTGTAGGTCGAAGGTAACAGAAATATAACGGAAGTAGAGGGAATGCTCTAGAAATAATGATCAAGGATATAGGGGATATTTTATGTTGAAGCTGGGGATCTTAGGAACACAGTGGTGGGGGCAATGAAGAGCTGTTACCGGTTGTCAGACTGAGATGGACAGGAAGGAGCGAGAATCCGGAGCAACAACCAGGATGTCTACCTCCTAATTCCCACCAAGGAGACAGTCATCATGGGTCAGAGTGTCGCCAGTGCACTTTCCCATTCAGCAAACATCCTGTGTGTACCTACTATGAGCCAGGTTCTGGGTTAGGGAACATGTAAAGATATAGACTAAGATGCTGTTCTTGTCCTCAAAGAACTAACTATTGATCTATACAGGGGATATCGCCAATTGTACAGCTCCCTGCTGTCCTAGGGTAGACGTGGGGTCCTGAGACTCCCCTGTTGCTTTCACAGATCCCTGCCTAGGCACAACGTTGTGCAGATCCCTCCTCATTTCCTCACTCTCCTCCAGCCTCACACAAAAATGTCTTTCCCTTAGCATTCCCACTCAGTCTGTGAGAACCACAATTCGGCACAGCTGAAGGTCTCTTCGGGCTGTCATGACAAACTAACAAATTAGCGTGGAAAAAGCTCACTATGTCCAAGGGGCTAGCTAACTGGCATTCAAATTCCATCATGTAGGCTTGGAAGTTTAGCATTTATAATGATGTCTTCAAAGTAGAAGAGGGCTAATAAAAAGAAAGGAAATTGAGTTATTTGTAGTGAGGCGGATAGACCTGGAGTCTATCATACAGAGTGAAGTAAGTCAGAAAGAGAAAAACAAATACCATATGGAACACATATATATGGAATCTAAAAAAAAAAAAAAAAAGGTTCTGATGAACCTAGGGGCAGGACAGGAATAAAAACACAGACGTAGAGAATGGACGTGAGGATATGGGGAGGGGGAACGGTAAGGTGGGACGAAGTGAGAGAGTAACAGTGAAATATATACACTACCAAATGTAAAATAGCTAGCTAGTGGGAAGCGGCCACATAGCACAGGGAGATCAGCTCAGTGCCTTGCGACCACCTAGAGGGGTGGGATAGGAAGGGTGGGAGGGAGGGAGACACAAGAGGGAGGAGATATGGGAACATATATATATGTATAACTGATAAACTTCGTTATAAAGCAGAAACTAACACACCATTGTAAAGCAATTATACTCCAATAAAGATGTTTAAAAAAGAAAAGGAAAGAAACACAGCAGTTTAGGCCTAGAGTCATGAGCCATACACTTTTTGTTTGTACACCTCCTAAGGTAATTTTGTGAATACTAGGTAGTTGCAGTTAACAAGCATATTAAAAGATGCTCAACATTGTTACTCGTTAGGAAAATGAAAATGAAAATCACATTGAGATACCACTTCACATCCACTAAGTTAACCATAACTTTTTTTCTTTTTTTTTCTTTTTTCTTTTGGCAGTTCTATAACTTTACTGAACAATCAGCAGTTAGTTCTCATCCACACTAACTGTAGATTTTTGAAAGTGGTGACAGGTACATAGGTAACCAATGTATAGAGCTTGTTTGGTGAATCTTCCATTATGTTTTCTGGACAACCGCACACGGATACAGTATGGGACATTCCTTATTCCTTTGGCCCAGACAGCTTTGTTGAGCCTGGTGTCAATGAGTACATCTGGAGTTCCCATCTCCTTCATGGCAAATTTCCAGATTTCTCTGAGTGCCCGAGGGGCACGCTTCTTGAAACCCACTCCACGATGCGCTTGTGAATGTTGATGGTGTATTCTCTGGTCACCACCTCGTTGATGGCAGACCGGACCTTCTTCTTCTTGCCACCCTTCATTGCGGGAGCCATCCTGCCCGGCCAGGGTTGGAAAGCCCATGACTTTCTTTAAATGGAAAATAACAAGAGTTGTCAAAGATGTGGAGAAATTGGAACCTTCATACATTGCTGGTAGAAATGTAAAATGTTGCAGTGGCTGTGGAAAAGTTTGGTAGTTCCTCAAAAAGTTAAACAAAATTATCAGCAACTTCACTCCTGGGTATAGAACCAAAAGAATTGAAAATAGGTATTCAAACAAATACTTGTACACCTATGTTCATAATAGCAGCACTATTCATAATAGCCAAAAGGTAGAAACAACCCAAATGTCCATCAGCTGAAGAGTGAATAAGCACAATGTGATATATCCATTCAGTGGAATATTATTCAACCATAAAAGGGACTGAAATACTGATACATGCTACAACTTGGATAAACAGCAAAAACATGTTAAGTGAAAGAAGCTAGACAAGGTTACATACTGCATGATTCCATTTATATGAAACGTCCAGAGTAGTAAATCCATAGAGACAGAAAACAGATTAGTGGTTGCCAGGAGGAGTGATTGCTTAATGGGTGTAGAGTTTCCTTTTTTTTTTCTTTTAAAAAAAATTTATTTTATTTATTTATTTTTGGCTCCGTTGGGTCTTTGTTGCTGTGCGTGGGCTTTTCCCTAATTGTGGCGAGCAGGGGCTGCTCTTCGTTGTGGTGATTGCCATGGCTTCTCTTGTTGCAGAGCATGGGCTCTAGAGCGCAGGCTCAGTAGTTGTGGCGCACAGGCTTAGCTGCTCCATGGCACGTGGGGTCTTCCTGGACCAGGGCTCAAACCTGTAACCCCTGCCTTGGCAGGCAGATTCTTAACCACTGCGCCACCAGGAAAGTACCCTAGAGTTTCCTTTTGAGGTGATGAAAATGTCTTGGAAATACAGGTGATGGTTGTGCAACACTGTAAATGTACTAACTGCTACTGAATTATACAGTTTAACATGGTTAATGGTTAATTTTATGTTTTGTGAATTTTACTCAATAAAAAAATCAATAAAAGAAAAAAAAGACCTAAGTAGTCCCCCTACTCGTTTTTAGCTAATATTTAACATTTCTGAAGTTTAAAGAGTTGCAAAGGATGTAACTTCCGGTATATTATATAAGCCAGATGTGCTGCTGGCTGCGCTAAGAGGGCAGCTCTCCAGTATATTATAAATAATGACAATTTAAAATAAAACTGTTAACATCATTCTTTTAAATATATCCATACAATCCTAATGCTCTAATTGATACCCCATCACCTATTTGTAAAAATACATGAATAAACTCTTCTTTAACTATCAGATATTTTATCTATTTTTCCAGAGTTGCCACATTATCTTGTTTAAAATGTGCAGTTTTCAACAACCAAAAACCACTTATGAGATATACAAAGAAACCAGAATGTATGGCTCATACACATAGGAAAAAAGAGCTATCACTATTTTACATCACTCCTTTTTCTCCTTAAAATGATATTGCCATTACATTTCCCCACATATTTTTATCCTTGTGTAATTTTTTATGGTTTTTGTTTTTGTTTTAGTTTCCTGATACCAAAGGTCCCAAATATTAAAAATTTCTTCTGGATTGGGTTGTTATAATTGGTATTAGTATATATTTGATCAAAATAACGTAAGTATTACAAATTTTGATAAATAATACAAACAGTTATTAAACACAAAGAAATTTGCCGAAAATACACATCTCTTAATAGCATGGATGGGGCTTTTTTTTTTTTCTGTTTATTCTTGAATTCATGGATAAATATTACCTCTTGCCAAAATGAAAAAGTTCAGCATAAACCTTTATTTCTTGATTTTGCTTCTACACATGCAAGTACTGTTCACATAAACAAGTAGATGGGAATAGAGAGTTTTGTTATAGCAATGTCAGTCAATCAGTCCTTTGGAGGTATATGCCAAAACCCACCCAATGGTCAATCATCAAAAGATTAGTGTCAGTGATCTATCTGCTGACAGCTAGGTTAGGTATTTCTTCAGTGAGTTTATTTTTTAGATTCATTTATTCATTTATCTTTTAATTTTTGTTATTGAAGAGTTCAAGTCTATACAAATTTAGAAGAGTAATGAAATGAATCTCTACGTGACCACCATCAAGCTTTCAACAGCTTTACCAGCCTATGGCCAATCCTGTTTGATCTCTATCCTCCCCCACTGTCTGCCCCCCCCCCCCCCCCCCCCCCACTGCTGGATTATCTTGAAGCAAATGCCAAGTATCACGCCACTTCTTCTGTAAAGACCTCTATATATAGCTCTAAAATACAAGGACTCTTTTAAAACAAACCAGTACACCTAAAAAATGTAAGTCATCCAGTATTCAGGCAACATTCAGATCTCCCCTGGTTGTCTCATACATGCTTTTTGTTTTGTTTTGGTTTGGATTTTAGTGTTGGTTTTTCAATTCAAGGTCCTAACAATGCCCACAAATTGCTTTTGGCTAATATTTCTCTTGTCTCTTAGTGATAGATTCTTCCTCCTGTTTTTCTTTCCTCTTGTAATTGGTTTGTTGAAAAACTGGGTCATTTTTCTTGTAGGGTTTTCCACATTCTGGATTTTGCTGGTTACATCTCCCTGGCCTCTGTATTTCCTGAAAATTGATATTTAGGCCTGGTCAGATTCGGAGTTGATACTTTGGCAAGAATCTTCCATAGGTGGACCAGTGGTTAAGATCCGTCTGCCAATGCAGGGGACACAGGTTTGATCTCTGGTCTGGGAAGATCCCATATGCCATGGGGCAACTAAGCCTGTGCACCACAACTACTGAGCTCACGAGCCACAACTACTGAAGCCCACGTGCCTAGAGCCCGTGCTCCGCAACAAGAGAGAAGGCACTGCAATGAGACACCCACACACAGCAACGAAGAGCAGCCCCCTCTCGCCACAACTAGAGGAAGCCCGCATGCAGCAACAAAGAGCCAGCACAGCCAAGAAAACCCCCCAAAAACCATATACTTTGAAAATGTCATCTTTAGCTGCTAAATAAAACTTAAAAAAAAAAAAGAATCCTTCATAGGTGGTGTGTGTGTGCTTCCTGTTTCATTGGAGGTACATAACGTCTGAATATCTCTTTTTTCTGATAGTATTAATCTGTGGGTTCAATGTATCCACTCATTATCAAGGTCCCCATTAGCTTTTCATCTAATGGTTTTAGCAATCATTAATGATCATTTCTTAGATCCATCATTTCATTATAAGTTCCTCTTTCATTATTTTTGTTCGTTTTTTATTTTCCTTTTTCATTTTTGACAAAAATAAACCATTGGAAACTTGCAAAATAATTTGTTGCCTTCTTATTGGAGTCATTCACTTTCTTAATTTCTGTAAACTAGTATACTTTTTAAAATTTCAAGAATTATATTACATAATTATTAATGTTGAGTATTATGTAATTACAATGAATTATATCTGTTACTCTTTCACTTAAGATATACCTTGTTTAATCTGATAAACTCAGAAGATATTGGGAAAATCAAAATATTAATTCCAGTGCATCACAGCCGATTCAATATTTTTCCAATAAAAATAATTTTATCTCATCCCACATTTTAAATACTTTTTTGTCAAAAATCTTAGAGGGCTTCCCTGGTGGCGCAGTGGTTAAGAGTCTTCCTGCCAATGCAGGGGACACGGGTTTGAGGCCTGGTCCGGGAAGATTCCACATGCTACAGAGCAACTAAGCCCGTGCGCCACAACTACTGAGCCTGCGCTCTAGAGCCCGCGAACCACAACTATTGAAGCCCGTGCGCCTAGAGCCCGTGCTCCGCAACAAGAGAAGCCACCGCAATGAGAAGCCCGTGCACTGCAATGAAGAGTAGCCCCCCGCTCGCCGCAACTAGAGAAAGCCCATGCGCAGCAACGATAGACCCAACACAGGCTAAAATAAATAAATAAATTTATTATTTTTTTAAAGAGAAAAAAGAAAGAAAGAATTACACTTCAGGAGAGTTTTGGGTTTTTTGTTTGTTTTTCTCTTTGCTTCCTTTGAAGCAAAGTTTGCATTTATACAGATACAAAAGGTAGTACAAAAGAGGCTTCCCTTCTACCCTTTTCCTCCTCCACCCTGTTCCTTTCACCAGAGGTTATCAATGAGAAAGAATTTAAAACATGAAATCTGTTGTAATCCTGTACATGCCTGGGGCAACATAAGAGAAACCACTTGAGGCTAATCTACAGCCCAGGAAGTGTTTGGGTATTGTAAAACCTTTGCTACGGAAGACTAAGTGTAGAAAGTTGGAAGCAGGGTCAACATAAAAAAGGCACAGAAGCAAAGAAGAGGATGAGGGACAAAGGAATGAAATAATGAGTCCGGGAATGCTGAGTTATAACTACGAGTTATGTGTGAGCCCAAGGCAGGAACAGGAGTTTTCAGAAGTCCACAGAGCAGTTAAGATCAGAATAAATCCAGGTAACAAAGACCAGTCAATGTAGAACCTAGGCATGGAGTCAGGCCCCAAGACTGCCCCTCTTTTCTCAGACTGATTAATGATCTTGAGCCCCTACCCTCCAAAACTGCTTCACGGATAGAGAACCCCTACATTTCTGAGCTGAGAAGAAACTTAGAAATTATCTAACACATCTATTCTCAAGGACTTTGGTCTCAGGGCCGCATAATACTCTTAAAGATACTGAGGACCCCAAAAGTTTTTGTTTATGTAGGCTATGTCTATCCATATTTACTATATTAAAAAGGAACACTGATGAATTTTTAAAAATATTTATTAATATATTTTAAAATAACAATAATAAACACATTACATGTATAAGACTTTCTATGAAAAATAACTATATTTTCCAAAACAGAAAAAAATAAATGAAAAGATCAGCATTATTTTTGAAAATCTCTTTAGTGCCTGACTTAACTGGAGACAGCTGTATTCTCTCTGCTTCTGTATTCAAGGTGTTTGATATCACATGGAGTGGAGCCTCAGGAAAAACACTGTATACATACAAGAGTGGTTTGGAATGTACAGACTCCCCTGAAATGTCTTGGAAATCTCAGTAGTTCCTGAACTACGGTTTGAGAACTACTGATCTGATGTAATTTAGGGTTACACTTTCCTGTAACGCCACTTATTAGCAATGTGACCTTCAGCAAGTTACTTGACCTCTCTAGACCTCAGCTTCCTTAGCTGTGAAGTTGGACTAATAACAGACTTGTGTGGATTCCTATAAATGTGTGTCCTCACAGTCATTTAAAATACGGAAGTGAGGGGCTTCCCTGGTGGTGCAGTGGTTGGGAGTCCGCCTGCTGATGCAGGGGACACGGGTTCGTGACCCGGTTCGGGAAGATCCCACATGCAGCAGAGCAGCTGGGCCCGTGAGCCATGGCCGCTGAGCCTGTGCGCCCGGAGCCTGTGCTCCGCAACGGGAGAGGCCACAACAGTGAGAGGCCCGCGTACCGCAAAAACAAACAAAGAAAAAACAGAAGTGAGCTGATACTGATAAAT
>NW_021699091.1:0-1445 GCF_005190385.1 Monodon monoceros
GAGGCGTCCTTCGCAGTGTCCTCAGAGCAAGGCCACAGCGGGAACACGGCCACGGGGTGGCTTCACCGTATTCCAGCGGGGCTACCAAGGTGAGGGCTGAAATGTCAGTCAACTCCTATGTTTTGGGCAAAAAGGGGGCTGGTGGGAGGCCTGACGCAGCTAAGAGGAAAATAATGTGTCTGGGATCGCTGCGGTGGCCCCTCTCGTCCTAACCCAACCAGCACCTCCAAGGGCTCCGGTGGATGGAAACAATAAATTTTACACTGACCATCGCGACCCAGAAGGGAGGCTAAGATCCCGGCAGGAGGTAAGCTCCGGCCACCCCCAGAGACGTGGTAAAAAGTGCGGGGCGAGCCCAGGAGAAGCAACAGCAGCCACGAGAAATGAGTCAGCAGGTCCCCGGGCACCAGGGCAAGGAACAGACCTCCCGAGGGGATTAACAGAACTCCGCATGTCTGTGTCACGCTCCCTCCAGCCAAACCCCACCCCCACCCCCGGATCAGCGCTGCCGCTGGTGGGAGTGGGCCCCGCAGCATCCTCGGGGGGTCGAGGGCCCGGCCTAGCCCGCTGGGCTCTCCCCGCACGGGACCCCAGGAGGGGGACAGTCACCTCCAACAGGGAAGGCTCTGGTCTCAAACTTCCATCAGTCCAACCGACGGCCTGCTCCCTGCTCTCAGGACCGGCACAAGGACCTGCACGGGAGGGCTCGGCGACAGTGGACCGTGGGTGACCCAGGCTGGCCAGCACGGGGGGTGGCGTAGCCCTCCAGACAGAGAACAGCCAGTTCACGGGGAAAGAGGCAGGCGGCGGGCTCAAGGGCCTGTGAGAAAGCTCGAGCGACTTCATCCACACCAGGAGGCCGGAAGGGGAGCCTTTCCAGTGTCGTATGTGGAATACAAGAGCTGTCGCCTCTGCTGTCCCTGCGAACTGCCGCCCGTCACTGGTGACACTGTCCTGACAGGTGCGGCAGGTGGCCTCCAGCTCGAGGCGCTGTAATCACACACTCACAGTGTGACCTGACCACACGTGCTCCTCTGATGTCCAAGGCCCGCCTGGCTCCGAGCACGACATGGCTGCTAAATTAGTTAAGGGCACGGTCCTCTAAGCTACAGCTCACCTGGCCACCCAGGTCACCGCTCACGTGGCCACCGTCCCCACCTCCTCGCTGGCCACCCTGCTTTCCCCTCTCACCCACCTCTGACTTTTCTCCTTACAGCAGCCACAGCCATCCTTTCAAACACAAGTCCAGAAGTGTCACTCTCCCACCCAAGAGCACCCAGTGGCTTGCCATCGCACCTAGAGTCACCAGGGTTGGTGCCACTCCTTCCGAGTCCTCACAGGGTCCCCCCAGCCACCCTTCCAAGCACCTCTCCCACCACGCTTCTCTGGGTGGTTCTCCTCTGGACACGCCCACCTCCTTGCTGCCTCGCCTCAGGGCCTTTGCA
>NW_021699092.1:0-1467 GCF_005190385.1 Monodon monoceros
TAAAAGGAATCACTATCTATGTCAGCTATAGCTTTATGAAGTGTATTCCTTAAATAGGACTTGAAAGTCAAAACTTCTCTTTGATCCATTGGCTACAGAATAGATATTGTGTTAGCAGGCATGAAAACAACACGAATCTCATTGTATATCTCCATCAGAGCTCTTCAGTGACCAGATGCATTGTCAATGAACAGTAGTATTTTGAAAAGAATCTTTTTCTGAGCAATAGGTTTCAAAGGTGGGCTTAAAATATTCAGCAAACCATGCTATAAACAGATGTGCTGTCATCCAAGCTTGGGTATTCTATTTATAGAGCACAGGCAGAGTAGATTGAGCATAATTCTTAAGGACCCTAGGATTTTCAGAATGGTAAATTATTGGCTTCAACTTCAAGTCACCAGCTGCCTTAGACCCTAACTAGATAGTCAGCCTGTCCTTTGAAACCAGGCATTGACTTCTCCTCTTTAGCTATGAAAGTCCTAGATGGCACCTTCTTCCAGTATAAGGTTGTTTCGTCTATGTTGAAAATATGTTGTTTAGGTAGCCACCTTCATTAAGGACCTCAGCTAGATCTTCTTGATAACTTGCTGCAGCTTCTAAATCAGTACTTGCTGCTTCATCTTGCATGCACTTAACATTAATGGAGACAACTTATTTCCTTAAGCCTCATGAACCAGTCTCTGCTAGCTTCAAACTTTCCTTCTGCAGCTTCCTCACCTCTCTCAACCTTCATGGAATTGAAGAGATTTAGGGCCTTCCTCTGGATTAGTCTTTAGCTTAGGAAATGTTGTGACTGGTTTGATTTTTTGATGCAGACCACTAAAACATTTTCCATATCAGCAATAAGGCTGCTTTGCTTTCTATCATTCTGTGTTCACTGGAGTAGCATTTGTAGTTTCTTCCAAGAACTTTCCCTTTGCATTCACCAGTTGGTTAACTGGCAGCACAAGAGGCCTAGTTTTCAGTCTATCTGCTTTTAACATGCCTTCCTCACCCAGCTGCATCATTTCTAGAGTTTGATTTAAAGTAAGAGACATGTAACTCTTCCTTTCACTTGAAAACCTAGAGGCCATTGAAGGGTTATTTACTGACCTAATTTCAGTATTGTTGTGTCTCAAGGAATAGGGAGGCCCAAGGAGAGGGAGAGATGGAGAATGGCCCATCGGTAGAGCAGTCAGAACACACATATTTATTGATTAAATTTGCTGTCATATAGGTGTGGTTTGTGGCACCTCAAAACAATTACAATAGTAACGTCAAAGATCACTATTTGCAGATCACCATAACAAATAATAAAACATTTTGAAATATTGCAAGAATTACCAAAATGTGATGCAGAGGCTCAAAGTGAGCAAATACTGTTGAAAAATGGTGCCAATAGACTTGCTTGATGGAGGCTTGCCACAAACCTTCGATTTGTAAAAAATGCAATATCTGCAAAGGGCAATAAACCAAAGCACAAGAAAA
>NW_021699093.1:0-1330 GCF_005190385.1 Monodon monoceros
AGTTAGATACAGTGTCAGGGTCTGATTTAGGATTAGCATCAGAGCCTTTGTTAGGTACAGTGTCAGGGAATGAGTTAGGAGTAGTCTCAGGGCCTTGCTTAGGGAGAGTATCAGGGTTTGAGTTAGGTGTAGTGTCAGGGCCTTATTTAGACTAGAGCCTCCAGGACCCTCCCTGATTTCCAAAGGGCAGATTAGAACAGTTGCCAGTGAGGGAAGGGAGGGCATGCAGAGACAATGGAGGAACCCTCAAAAAACAATAGTGCAGCCTTGGGGCAGGATCCTGGTTTTGCCCCAAGGGATACAGGTAAGCATATCTTTGGGCTCTTTACCAACCTAAAACCCCCACAAAATAGAAGGTTTTAGTCTTCTTTATTTCAGAGAAGCTCATCAAGAGACCATCTGAGGCCAGATTAAAAGGGAGTTAAGGCCCTGTACACACACGAAACCTTAGGAGCAACTGCGTCCTTAAACCATTGCTGTAAAACTCCTCACCAGATCCTCCTGCATTGGGACGCATGGTTTTTGAGGGCACAAGTTTTCTGTGTCCCCGTATGGCTGCCAAAGCAGTAAAGCTATTCTTTTCTACTTCCTCCAAACCACTCTCTCTCAGATTCGATTTGGCACTGGTGCACAGTGGTCGAGTTTTCGACATCAAATTTAGTACCCAATGTGGGGCTGACTTGGGGATGGCCCCTGTGGGTCCCCTGACTCAATCGGGCACTGAGATTTTCTCCACGCCAGCCTCTTTCGAGAGAGTGTAGTGTTGGAGAATTCCTTTAGAGGCCAGACCACCTGGGACCCTTGCCTGGAAAGGCTGTGCCCCAGTCATCCCAGCAGTTAGAACTCTGGGGAGGGAATAGATGGTGGAAGAGGGAGCACCCTAGCAGCTGCCAAGGCCGTCTTTGCCTTGAGGACGTTCCTCTCTTCCTCCTGCCTGGGCTGCCCCGAATGTCCTACTCCAAGGGATTATTTTGGGGAACCAGAAAAATAGCATTTGGGAGGTTGCAGCACCTCAGCCAGCGTGTGGTAACTCCCCTGGCATGCAGTCTGAGGTCCTTTTAACCCCGTACATTTGGGGGAACTTTGGTTCCCATTTGGGTGACTTTTCATTCCAGGAAATCTCATTTGGAAGGTGCACCACTTGGACAGAAGTCACAGGCTAAGTTGAGACTTGGAAGATGATTTGAGTCTTGGGCTGTTTGGTTTTTGGTTTCTGTTTGGTTTCTGGTTCCTTTGGTTTGAGGCTTCCATTGGTGTTTAGGATTTTGTTTGTTTTTAGTCCATGTATGAGTGTTCTATGGTTCAAGCATAAGAAGTGCTTCTTCTTCAG
>NW_021699094.1:0-1519 GCF_005190385.1 Monodon monoceros
AGGAACCCAGCAGGAACCACCTCACACCAAAGGGCTCAGATCATAAATCAGTGAGGAAGCCAACAGGAACCACCTCAAACCAGAGGGCCCACATCACAAAGGCGAGGAGCAACAAAGCAAGAACAACTTCACACCAGAGGGCACACATCACAAATGGTATGAGGAACCCAGCAGGAACCACCTCACACTAGGAGACCCATATCACAGAAAGTTTAGGAACACAATAGGAAACACTGCACACGAGAGTGCCCACGTCAGAAAGAGGATGGAAACCGAGCAGGAACCACCTGTCACCAAAGGGTCCACATAACAAATGGGATGAGGAAACCAGCTAGAGCCACCTCACACCAGAGGGCCCATATCACAAACAATGTGAGGAACCCTCAAGAACCACCTCACACCAGAGTGCCCAGATCACAAAGGGGATGGAAACACAGCAGGATCCTCCTCACACAACACGGCACAAATCACAAAATGGTGAGGTACCCAAGAGTAACCAGCTCACTCCAAAGGGCCCTTATCACAATGGAGATGAGTCACCCAGCAGGATCCACCTCACACCAAAGGGCACACATCACAAAGGGGATGAGGAACCCAGCAGGAACCACCTCACACCAAAGGCCCCACATAATAAAATGGTGAGGAACCCAACAGGAACCACCTCAAACCAGAGGGCCCACATCACAAAGGGGATGGGAACCCAGTAGGAACTACCTCTCACCAAAGGGCCCACATCACAAAGGATATGAGGAACCCAGCAGGAAGCACCTCACGGCAGAGCGCCCACATCACAAAGGGGAAGAGCAACAAAGCAGGAACCACTTCACACCAGAGGGCCCACATCACAAAGGGTATGAAGAACCCAGCAGGCAGCACCTCACAGAATGCGGCCCACATCACAAAAAGGTGAGGAACCCAACAGAAACCACATCAAACCAGAGGGCCCACATCACAAAGGGGATGAGAACCCAGCAGTTACCACCTCACACCAGAGGGCCCACATCAGAAAGGGGATGAGTAACCCAGCAGGATCAACCTCAAACCAAACGGCCCACACCATAAAACGGTAAGGAACCCAACAGAAACCACCTGAAACCACAGGGCCCACATCACAAAGGGGATAGGAACCCAGTAGGGACTACTTCTCACCGAAGGGCCCATATCGCAAAGGATATAACGAACCCAGCAGGAAGTACCTCACACCAGAGCACCCACATCACAAAGGGGAAGAGCAACAAAGCAAGAACCACTTCACACCAGAGGACCCACATCACAAAGGCTATCAGGAACCCAGAAGGTAGCACCTCAGAGAATGCGGCCCACATTACAAAGGTGTGGAGCCCAACAGGAACCATCTCAAACCACAGGGCCTACATCACAAATGGGATGAGAACCCAGCAGAAACCACCTCACACCAGAGTGCCCACATCACAAAGGGGATGAGCAACAAAGCAGGAACCACTTCACAACAAAGGACCCACATCACAAAGGGGAAGGGAATCCAGCATGAACCACCTGA
>NW_021699095.1:0-496 GCF_005190385.1 Monodon monoceros
TCACCTCCTCACCTCCCACACATCGCTCACCTCCTCACCTTCGCACCTCCTCACCTCCCTCACCTCTCCACACCTCCCTCACCTCAACTCCCTCACCTCCCTACAGCTCCCTAACTTAACCTCACCTACGTTACCTCAATTCCCGCACCTCCCACACGTCTCCTCACCTCCTTAACCTCACCTCACCACCCTCAACTTACCTCAACTTCCCTCACCTCACCTCCCTAACATCATTCAGCTCACCTCCCACACCTCACCTCACCTCAATCACATCCCTAACCTCACCTCCCTCACCTCCCTCACCTCACCTCCTACACCACACCTCACCTCCTTCACATCACCTAACCTCACCTCCCACACCACACCTCACCTCCTTCACCTCACTTCACCTCTGTCACATCACCTCCCTCACCTCCCTCATCTCACCATCCTCACCTCACCTCTGTCACTTCCCACACCACACTTCACCTACCTTACCTCACCTCCCTCACCTCCC
>NW_021699095.1:506-1002 GCF_005190385.1 Monodon monoceros
TCACCTCCTCACCTCCCACACATCGCTCACCTCCTCACCTTCGCACCTCCTCACCTCCCTCACCTCTCCACACCTCCCTCACCTCAACTCCCTCACCTCCCTACAGCTCCCTAACTTAACCTCACCTACGTTACCTCAATTCCCGCACCTCCCACACGTCTCCTCACCTCCTTAACCTCACCTCACCACCCTCAACTTACCTCAACTTCCCTCACCTCACCTCCCTAACATCATTCAGCTCACCTCCCACACCTCACCTCACCTCAATCACATCCCTAACCTCACCTCCCTCACCTCCCTCACCTCACCTCCTACACCACACCTCACCTCCTTCACATCACCTAACCTCACCTCCCACACCACACCTCACCTCCTTCACCTCACTTCACCTCTGTCACATCACCTCCCTCACCTCCCTCATCTCACCATCCTCACCTCACCTCTGTCACTTCCCACACCACACTTCACCTACCTTACCTCACCTCCCTCACCTCCC
>NW_021699096.1:0-3697 GCF_005190385.1 Monodon monoceros
TGGGGGTGAGGGGGATTTCACGCTCGGTTCCTAGAGCACATAGTCCACTGAGGGAGGACACCAGGCGGGTGACCTCACCCTGCGGATGGTGCAACTCAAATGTCAGTTCTCCTTACCTGGCACCATCCTGGGAACCTCGCTCATGTGTGCCAGCAACTTGTCAGGATTTAAGCACTGAAATCAGGAGACTGGAAAATTCCTCAGTCTTAAACTGAGCCAGTTTGTCCCTACAGCTGATGTAACCCCCCACCCAGCAGGTGGGTCTCTTTTCCTGTGACCTGCCATCTTCCTAGATTCCTGTCTGTCATCTCCATGGACAGTGAGCCCACAGGGCAGCATCCATCAGACTGATGTCTGTGCTCCCAGGCAAGCTCAGGGCCAGGCAGAGAGGATGTGATTGAGGGATGGGGCAGGGAAGCATCTAGAAGCCTGTTCTATGAGAACAGCTGAAGCTGCTCAGCCTGTAGACGGGGGAGACTCAGGAAGGAACAGCCACTGTCCTCAAAGTGCAGGGCTGCCAGGACAGCCTGCAGATCTCCCTAAGGAAGGAGTGTCTGACAGACCCGAGGACACCAGCACGGGGTCCTGGGAGGGAGGGAGCTCCCCGGACTGGGAACCAAGACCTGAGAGGTAAGCTGGGTCCTTTTGTGAGGCCACGTGCTCGTCCCACAACAAGGCTTCATCCCATGGACTTGCTCACCAGGACCATGGTCTGAGAGCCCCGGCCCTCCCTGCCCTCCCACTTCCCCGTCCCACTCCATCCTACCTCCTGCATGTGCCCATAGAGCCAGTGGGAAGGAGGAGACGGGAACTGCTGGAGGGCTTTGAGCAGCCACTGTCTGTGCAGGTAGAGCTGTGCTGCCTTGAGCAGAAGCAGAACCAGGCCGAGCAGGGAGGCCACCTGCAGGAGCCCAGAGACACCGCCCAGGGCTCTGGGGGTGCTCAGTGCAGAGACACTCATGGTGCAGCAGCTTCTGGATTGCTGACTGTCCCTGAAGGTGGCTGACCTCCCCTGAGCACCCAGCCTGGTCAGGGAGGCTTGCCCCGCCCACCTAGGGGAGGGTGAAGGTGAGGGCAGAGCTCAGACCTGGGCCTCCAGGGTTGATTAACTGTGGAGGATGCACTTCTGGAAACAGTGGGAGAAAAACTTCCTCAGCTGACAGTGACAATGGCCAAGCGCAACCCCACTTTCCTTCTCCATATTACCTACCAAATATTTAATGAGCACCTACAACGTGTCAGGCAGTCTGCTAGGTGCTGGGACACAGCTGCAAGCAAAGCAGACATGAATCTTGCTGACTTCAAGACAGTCGCAGTCTAGTTTACCAATGTTCAGTAGATTTGGTTGGTTTTATTATCATCCCATTTCAGAGGGGAAAACTGATTTCAGAGAAGAAAAGTGATGTGGCCAGAGGAAAACAGCCTCTGCTTGTCCCAGTTGAAACTGAAATCCTTCTCTGTTGGACTTCAAAGCTGCCTGCCTCAGCTGCCTCTGAAATGTTCCCCGGGGCTTGTGCCCATCCACTATGCAGTGTGTCCTGGGTGACTGTGCCAGTGGACAGAGCACTGGCCCTGGATTCAGGAGGTCCAGCCCCAGGGCAGTTTCACTACATACGAAGCTAGAGACTTGTCCTCTCTGAGTCTCAGCTTCTCCTTTGAAAGGTGGGATAATAATTCATTTCCTATTTACATCCAATGAATGTTCATTCAGTCATTCATTCACTCAGCAAATATTTCTTGAGCTCACAGGCTATAGGTAAAGGTATAAAACTATATCAGTTAAGAAAAATGGTAGGCTTGTGCTAGAAGAATGAATAGTGTCCAGACCAATCAGGAAAGGAGAAAACTAAAAAAAAAGAATGGGGCTTTGAAGGGTGAATAGGAGTTCACCAGGTAGAGAGTGCTTCTAGAGGGATGGGCACTGAAAAAGTCATGCAGGTCATATGTGAAAGAGCAAGAGATGGGGAAACCTTAATTTTCTGTCTCTTACATCCCTGTTTCATGATTCTCTTTCCAAAGATCTAATCCAGTGCCCATAATTCAGAAAGTAAAATACCAAAGATTTCCATGAAGAATTACTTGGAAGCAAGCTCTCTTAGGAG
This sequence comes from Monodon monoceros, assembly GCF_005190385.1. NCBI lineage: Eukaryota > Metazoa > Chordata > Mammalia > Artiodactyla > Monodontidae > Monodon > Monodon monoceros. The sequence goes on from NW_021699096.1 coordinate 2,103, forward strand.
CCTTGAGTTCCCTCCTGACCTGCTCCCCCATCAAGTTTAACTTCTGTCCCAAGAGCCTCTTCCTTTGTCCTCATGACAGGTGCTTCACATATAACCTATAAGGCCACATTCTGGGCTGCTGTCCTAACTGAAGGTCAGAGGTGACTAACCACCTACACATACTCCCTTGCAGCCCAACCTTTCACCCCCTCTCCGGTTCCTCTCAGGTCTCTGCCTCTGCTTCCCCCGAGATTGTGAGCAACTAGACTTTCCTTTGTTGGTTCAGCAACTAGGTCCAGCACTAGGAACAGTAAAGTGAGTGAGTGCCCATCGGCCCATGCTGTCAGAGTGACCAGCCCGAGCCCTTCTGCACCACCTGACGCCAGGGGACCTGCCAAGCTTCCTGCCCAGGACGTTCCCAGCTAACTCTCCTGCCCCACACCCCCTGCCCCACACCCGGTCAGGCACAGAGTGTACTCCTGACCCCAACTTTGTTTTTTAAACATCTTTATTGGGGTATAATTGCTCTACAATGGTGTGTTCGTTTCTGCTTTACAACAAAGTGAATCAGTTATACATATACATATGTCCCCATATCTCTTCCTTCTTGCATCTCCCTCCCTCCCACTCTGCGTATCCCACCCCTCTAGGTGGTCACAAAGCACCGAGCTGACCTCCCTGTGCTATGTGGCTGCATCCCACTAGCCATCTATTTTACATTTGGTAGTGCATTTATGTCCACCTGGCCCCTTCTTGGAGCTGAGTGAACTAGCCCTGTGACCTAGGAACGGGGAGGGGACTGGGCCAAAGGTTCAAGCTGCAGGCAGCGGCTGGGGGAGACGTCCCCTTCAGGAGGCACATGGCGGCATCACAGCAGAGCACAGGGCTGCAGGGGGGTCTCCTCTGGCATCAGGGGCCCTGGGTTAGGAAGGGCAGGGGTGGGACGGGAGGAGAACCTGTGTGCAGAAGCAGCAAGAGAGCAGGGCTGGTGCAGAGAGGCTGCTGGAGGAGTGCGAGGGGCCTGGTGCTGGTCAGGGTCAGGAGGACCAGCCCCCCTGAGGTCTCCAGGAGTGCCAGGGTTGAAGAAGCCCGTCCTTGCTCAGGGGCTGGGCAGACACGCTGGGGACTGCAAGGGGCCGTCCTGTGGGGGAGCTGCACCGGCTGGTCCTCTGCTTCAGGTCTGACATCCTCTCCCAGCAGCCAAGCCTCGTGCCCAGCTGGTCCTCCAAGACCCTCCTGCACAGCAGCCCGCTCAGGCTTCTGAGGAGCCTGCAGGCCCTGCATGTGAGGAAGGGCTGCCGGGGGCTGGTGACATGGCCAAGCTGGGCTCTTCTCAAATCTCATTTGGGGTGAAGGATTGGCTTCCTGAGGCCCTCGCGCTGAGCCAAGTCTGTAAGGCTTCTTTGCTCAGGGCAGGATGGGCTCTGGCTGGGCCCCTCTAAGGATGTAGCAAGGAAGCTGCCACACAACAGCAGGGAGGCTCCTTCCCTGACAGGTGCCCAGGGTGAGTTTCTTCCCTCTGAGCCTTTGGAGACGAGCCCTTTCTCCTGACTCAGCTGCCATGGGAGTCTCAGGTGACAGGCGGGTTGTGGGGCGTGAGGGACCCCAGAGTGTGA
>NW_021699097.1:0-941 GCF_005190385.1 Monodon monoceros
GTCGCCTAATCCTAACCCGTACGTTAACACTAACCCGTATCCTAACACGTACGCTCACCCTAAACCGTTGTCGTACCGTAACCTGTACCCTAAACCATCCCTGTCCCCTAACCGTAACCCTAACCATAACCCTAACCCTAACCCTTACCCAAAGCCTTACCCTAACTTATCCCCTAATTCTAACCCGTACGCTAACACTAAACCGTGCCCTAACACATACGCTCACCCAAAACCATTGTCGTACCCTAACCTGTACCCTAAACCGTCCCCATCCCCTAACCCTAACCCTAAACTTAACCCTAACCCTTACCCGAAGCCTTACCCTAACCCGTCCCCTAATCCTATCCCGTACGCTAACACTAACCCGTACCCTAACACGTTCGCTCACCCTAAACCATTGTTGTACCCTAACCTGTACCCTACACTATCCCCGGCCCAGTCCCCTAACCCTAACTCTAACCCTAACCCTTACCCAAAGACTTACCCTAACCAGTCCCCTAATCCTAACCCGTACGCTAACACTAACCCGTACCCTATCACGTACGCTCAGACTAAACACTTGTCGTACCCTAACCTGTACCCTAAACCGGCCCCGTACCCTAACCCTTACCCGAAGCCCTACCCTAACCCGTCCCCTAATCCTAACCCTTACCCTAAAACGTACACTCACCCTAAGACGTTGTCATACCCTATCCTGCACCCTAAACCGTCCCCATCCCCTAAACGTAACCCTAAACCTAAGCCTAACTCTAACCCTTACACGAAGCCTTACCTTAACCCGTCCCCTAATCCTAACACGTACGCTAACACTAACCCGTACCCTAACATGTACGCTCACCCTAAACCTTTGGCGTACGCTAACCTGTACCCTAAACCGTCCCCGCTCCCTAACCCTAAACCTAACCCAAAGACTAACGCTTACCCGAAGCCTTACCCAAACC
>NW_021699097.1:951-1892 GCF_005190385.1 Monodon monoceros
GTCGCCTAATCCTAACCCGTACGTTAACACTAACCCGTATCCTAACACGTACGCTCACCCTAAACCGTTGTCGTACCGTAACCTGTACCCTAAACCATCCCTGTCCCCTAACCGTAACCCTAACCATAACCCTAACCCTAACCCTTACCCAAAGCCTTACCCTAACTTATCCCCTAATTCTAACCCGTACGCTAACACTAAACCGTGCCCTAACACATACGCTCACCCAAAACCATTGTCGTACCCTAACCTGTACCCTAAACCGTCCCCATCCCCTAACCCTAACCCTAAACTTAACCCTAACCCTTACCCGAAGCCTTACCCTAACCCGTCCCCTAATCCTATCCCGTACGCTAACACTAACCCGTACCCTAACACGTTCGCTCACCCTAAACCATTGTTGTACCCTAACCTGTACCCTACACTATCCCCGGCCCAGTCCCCTAACCCTAACTCTAACCCTAACCCTTACCCAAAGACTTACCCTAACCAGTCCCCTAATCCTAACCCGTACGCTAACACTAACCCGTACCCTATCACGTACGCTCAGACTAAACACTTGTCGTACCCTAACCTGTACCCTAAACCGGCCCCGTACCCTAACCCTTACCCGAAGCCCTACCCTAACCCGTCCCCTAATCCTAACCCTTACCCTAAAACGTACACTCACCCTAAGACGTTGTCATACCCTATCCTGCACCCTAAACCGTCCCCATCCCCTAAACGTAACCCTAAACCTAAGCCTAACTCTAACCCTTACACGAAGCCTTACCTTAACCCGTCCCCTAATCCTAACACGTACGCTAACACTAACCCGTACCCTAACATGTACGCTCACCCTAAACCTTTGGCGTACGCTAACCTGTACCCTAAACCGTCCCCGCTCCCTAACCCTAAACCTAACCCAAAGACTAACGCTTACCCGAAGCCTTACCCAAACC
>NW_021699098.1:0-986 GCF_005190385.1 Monodon monoceros
GTGTGCGAAGGGGAGAGAACGCTGGGGTAGAGAAGGCTCTAGTCTTCCTAGGAGCTGGTGCGGCTGTAGAGCTGTTCATTTGTAATGTGGGTCTAAGCGCAGCAGGTGGGGTGGCCCGCCAGAGGCAGCCCTGTGACAGGTGAGGCCTGGGTGCACCCACCTGCCTCCCTGGGGTGACCTCAGATCAGATCGTGAGTGTGACCCGGGTGAAATTAATACGTGTGCGCGAAAAGACTTGTGGAAAGCTCCCCTAAGTGAGCTGTCCATGTCTGGTTCTTTCGGGCTCAGCTCTCAGAGGGGATGGCGGCTTCTGGGTTTCCTCCCTCCCATGTTACCCTAACGCCAAGGAAGGTTTCCTGCATCTGCTCTGCTCTTCACCCTGAGGGCGGCCCAGCCTATTTCGAGCTCTGAGCAGCTAACCTCGTCCCGCTCACTGGCCCCCGAGTCCGTGGGCCTTTCACGATGTGCCATCGTGGGGTCTGCAGCCGTCCCTTCTCTGCTCTTGGCTTTATCTGTGTCGTGACTGGGCCTTGGGGTCTGGGCACACCCCCTCACTGCCCTTGTGGAGCAGATGTGCTGAAGCAGTGTTAACTTCTTTTGGGCCCAGGTGGCTGCTCAGGGATCGAAGGGACGCTTTGTATATCTTCTTCTGCTGGGTCATCATTAAAGTTCACAATCCAGGTGATTCCAAAGCCGCCAAGGGCTTTACCTAGGTGACCTGCTGGGAAAGAAAAGAAGGGTTGTCATCTCAACACACCAGTATGGTAACCTTTTTTCTTCTTTTTTCCCCAGTTATCTTCCAGCTTCTGCATGGGTAGAGTCACCTGGGTGGCCCAAAACTACCCGTGTGTCTCTTTGGAACCAGGCTGGAGCATAACTTTGCAGGGTTAACCCTCTCTACTGAAATGTTTCTGCTATATTTGAGGCTTACAAGATGAAGCCAGTTTTATATATATATATATATATATATATTTTTTTTTTTTTTT
>NW_021699098.1:1386-11319 GCF_005190385.1 Monodon monoceros
ATAATTGCTTTACAATGGTGTGTTAGTTTCTGCTTTATAACAAAGTGGATCAGCTATATATATACATATATCCCCATATCTCCTCCCTCTTGCATCTCCCTCCCTATTTATTTATTTTTAAATTGAAGTATAGTTGATTTACAACGTGTTTCAGGTGTATAGCACAGTGATTCAGGTATATATCCATCTATCTGTGTATCTATGTATCTATGTATCTGTCTGTCTATCCTTTTTCAGATTCTTTTCCCTTATAGGTTAGCTTGGTCTTGTTTCTTGAAGGGAAAATGCTAAAATGACTTGCTGTGATGTTTGGAAGCAGCCCTCTGCTTAACTTGTGTCCCTCCAGCAGGTCGTGGTTTGGGAAGGCCACCACGTCCTCTTGGTCCATCTTTGTCTCCTGTGTTTGCAGAGCGCAGCGAACAGGGTCAGGAACCCACGCTGACTCTTTAATGGGGAAGTATTTAAAAGCTGGAGCTGAGGGCTTCCCTGGTGGCGCAGTGGTTGAGGGTCCGCCTGCCGGTGCGGGGGACGCGGGTTCATGCCCCGTTCCGGGAGGGTCCCGAGTGCCGCGGAGCGGCTGGGCCTCTGAGCCGTGGCCGCTGGGCCTGCGCGTCCGGAGCCTGTGCTCCGCGGAGGGAGGGGCCGCGGCGGTGGGAGGCCCGCGTACCGCAAAAAAAAAGAAAAAAAAGCTGGAGCTGTGCTCTGCTGTCCCCTAGCGGGTCTCTGCATGGGACCCTGTGGTTAGCTGGGTCCGGGGTGCTTTGGGCCTGGCCCCCAGGCCGCCAGCCATTCCGGCACCAGCACCTCTTGCTGGGCTTCCGGCAGCTCGGAGCCTTCTGCTGGGAGAGCTTTGTTTGTCATTGCTCGACAGCCGGGAACCTGAAGTGGCGGGCGAGGCACGGACCTGCAAGGTGGCTGCGTGTCCCCGTTGCCGTCCTCCAGGCTGTCATCCTAAATCGCTGTGCACCTGCTAACGACTTGCTGAGGCATCACCTTGCGTTTGGAGCAGCTGCGTTAATTACATCCTCACAGCCGTCCCCTGCGCCCACCACTCCTGGCAGCTTCCTTTGCTTTAAATTAATAGACCAAATTAGAGGGAAGTGGGGAGGGTGTCCCTGGAGGCCAGATGCCCTCTGCTCCTCGGAGGCCTATGATGACTTTTGTTAAGGACCAGGAAGTGCAGTCCGTAAGGCGGTCCCTGGAGGGCGTTTGGGCGCCCGGGAGGCCACATGAATGAAGGTGGCTCCTCTGAGCTGGGAGGGCCCTGCCTGTGCTCGTCTTCTTTGGCACCTCGTGCCCTCGTGGGCGACGGGGAGGAGGGGCTGAGCGATTGTCCCACCTGCTGGCAATTATCGTCCATCCAGAAAATAAGACCTTAGTGACACACCTGAAAGCCTGGAAACAAAGCTCATCTACAGAGTCTTTGCATGTGTTTTGTCATCTCTAAATACCCCGAAAGGTAGACCAACAAGGGCAGAGCAGGTCCAGGACCCAGAGCCCTCCTGCCAGGCCCCTCCTTTTACCGCATCCCTGCCTCCGGCTGTAAGGACAGGCAGCCGAGTCTGTGGCTTGAGCTGCGGAGGGCAGTTAACTTCCCTGAGCTGTTTTCATCATCTGAAAAATGGGAACACGGAGCCTGCCTCTTGGGTCTGCTGTGAAACGTAAACCCTCAAACTTCATTACTTCTCTCTGCTTCCGTGCCTGCTGTCTGCTTCCTGCCCTGTGCCCAGCCTCAAGCTTATTCCTGGCACACGCTAGGTGTTTGGTACATATTTGCTGAGCAAGTGAAAGTGACAGTGATTTGCACAATGGTAGCTAAGGACACCCCACCCCTTATCTTCCTGAATCCCTGCCCCCTTGCCTCCCCTCCCCTGCCCTCCACTGTAGCTGTAACTGTAGGGCCAGAGGTGATGGCCAGGGTGTTAGGATCCCTCAGTTGGTGGGTGGCCTGGAGGGGTGAGCAGTACAAGCCTGGTTTGAGAAGCATAAGAAAGGCTTTGCCTCCCTACTTTTTCACCTCAGTTGCTTGGGTTTCATCTGGATTAGCAGGTTTTTTAGGAGCCTCCCAGGAAGTCACACACTCTTGAGTTCACTGGCTTGGGTAGCCATAACCCTGAAGGTCAAGTCCTTTCCGATTGGCTGCTGCAGCATGCTTCGCAGGCCAGCAGGGTAAGCGGCGGTGGTGTCCCCGTTTGTTTCTGAATAAGACATTATTCCCAAGAAGTCACCAAGTGTGAAAATGTGTGTTATCTTGCTAATGGGACACTAATGAAATACTAAAGTGCATCTCTCTTCCTGTCAGTTTCCTGGGAGCCACTCGATCCTCTTGATTCTAGTCTATCTTTACATAAAGAGCCCCAGGGAATTAACATTTCTTATACTTTTCAAAATAACCTTGGTATTTCTGCTGCCGCAGTGGAGAAGTTCGTAATTTCCCCTTGGTGACCGGCTGGGTTGAGGCGCTCTCCCTCTGCAGGGGGTGCCCTACCTGGAGGGGGGGGGGTCCCTTTGGTCAGTCCTCCCAGCACCTGTCCTCCTGGCTGACAGCTTCTCCCAGCTCCCTTGTGGTCCCCACTGTCTCCCTCTCAGCAGAAGACTTGACCCCAGTGTGCAGGGGATACTCTGTTGTAGCCACTCTGGGCTGAGCCAGGCCACTGCCAGTTGCCATACATGGGTCACAGAATACTTCCCACTACCCAGTCAGGCAGCTGGGGAGGCGTTTCTGTTCCCACTTTGCAGGGAAGGCAGCTTGGGCTCCATGAGGTTAAGTGGCCTGCCCAAAGGTACCCCGCTGGTAAGTCAGAGGCAGGATTTGAACCCAGCCCACGCCCTGTAACGCCAGCGCTGGGCTGCTTTCCCCAGCAACCCCGTCCAGCTACAGGTGTGACCTAGCCAGGTTGCCGTCAGTGTGCCATGACCTTGAGTGAGTCACGTTATCTATGCTTCAGTTCCCCCTCTCTGAAAGGACCTAAGTGCCATCCTTCCTTCTCTATGTGTGAACGTTCCTGGGGACAGAGGCCATGGAGGAGGGGTTGGACTTCTGGGGCCAGTTTCTCCCCCTGGCCTCTAGATTGGAGCCCTCATCTTTGCTCTGGCCACCACATCCTCTGGCTCAGATGCTTGGGGAGGTTGAGTCCCCTACACCCCCCACCTGTGAGTCCCACACAGCTGGACACTGGCTCCATCAGGTTGCTCACTGCACTGCTGGGGAGCCTTTGGGTCCCCCCAGAGCCACTTGCCTTTGGGGTTCCCCACACCCCCATCCTTGTTGGGGTGCCCTCCCCAGCACAGTGCAGTCATGGCAAGGGAGGCATTCTGCTTGATCCCTGGGAGTTTTTGGCCAGGTGCTGGCCCCTGCCTAGAGTACCTTGCTCCTCCCTCACCCCACTTAGCTTCTTCCAGCAGAGACTCAGGTCAGCTTCTTCCTGGAAGCTTCCACTAACTGTTTCCTACCCTGAATGCTGTTCTTTCTCTTCCTGAGTGTTTTTAAGTTGCTTTATGGATGAGCATTTCTGTGTGAGCCCCTCAAACTGTGCTGTGCTGGGCTCCGCACTCCATGCTGGAGACCAAGCTGAGGAACGTGCAGAGGAGGGAGATGTGGGGAGGGGACCGGGAGAGACTCGCAGAGGAGGTGGCATGGATTTTGGTTCTGAAGGCAGAGTAGGATGTTTGAGAGGTAAAGGGGGGCCCTTCCTAGGGGAAGGAATAGCACAAATGCAGGCATGGGAGCAGGCAAAGATGGATTTGGAGGCAAATGAATAGTCCGTTTTGTCTGGAGCACAGGATTCGTGTCAGCGTCTCGAGAGGGGGCAAAGACCCTGCACTAGGGCAAGGGTCTCTGTCAAATGGTCTAAACTGCCTGTGGGGGTGCTGAGCATAATCACACTTGATCATTTCTGAGGGATTCTGGTTGCTGCCTGCCTCCCCCAGTTGAATGTAGGTTGCAAGAAGGCAGGGCTTTTCCACTGTTGTGCCTCTGGTGTTAGGACAGCACCTGATAGATATATTTAACGAGTACTGAATTCTCAAGTAAATGAATGTGCACTTGAATTAAGGCAGAGCAATTCACACACAGAGCTACTAGCTATGATGGCCTAGCTAGTGGCCATCCATGGCCATTTATCGTGGCCTCTGGCCAGTGGTACTAGTTGTAGGCCACATGGGGTGCTCTCAGTCTCTTCTCAGTGCCTGGTCCCAGGCAGACCCATAGGGAGGGTGGCACAGGTGCATGGTTGGGTCACAGACCTTTCCCTCTTTGAAATGCAGCCCGCTTAGGCCTGGCTTGCGGAAGTCGGGGCTTTTAGTTCAGGAGGTCTGAGGAAATGGGGAGCCCCTGTTAGCCAGGGAGGTGCCAGGAGCCACCAACTCTGGGGCCAGCGTTCTGCTGTTTTCTCTCCCCTCCTCAGGAACACATTCTTGTCTCCATCCCACCAGCTTTGTTTTTTGAAGAAAAATTAAGTCTTATTTATTTTTAAAACCAAACCACTAGGGAAATGTGTCACAGTCTTGAAACAGCAAACAGACAGGCTATGTTATCAAGTAATAAGTTGGTAAAAACGCAACAAGGTCCTTAATAAAACGATAAGGTGCCTGAACTGCGGCAAGAACAACGCATGTCGCACAAGTGGTATTTGGTAACGGGGGGCTGTCCCGTGTTTTGCTCTAAAGGAGTCACAGCTCGCCCCTGAGTTGCTGACTTTTTCTCCTTTGACCTTCGTGTTGCCAAGGGATTGTTTCAACAGAGCTCTGTTATTACAGGGCACAAAGTAAGCAATACTGGGTTTAGGCTTTCATTCTATTTTGTTTTATGGAAACCAGATTTTTCCAAAGCCAGTACTTCATAACTCTCTTAATTAATAAGCAGCTAACAATTCCTCTTTCGCTGTTCATTCCTGAATACTAGCATACAGCACAGTCAAAAATCCCCTTTCCCTTCAAGTGTGAGTGTCACTGCAAGATTGTCTTGTCACTCGGCTGACTCTGCTGCAGACAGCCTCAGGGCTCATCATGGCTGCCAGTTAGAGGGGAGGTTTGCTTCCCCTACCAATGTGATAGCGCTTCTTATATTTTTGCAGGGTCTCCAGGCTGAAAGATGTCATGTGTGAGAATTTTAAGAAATGCGCAGGCACATCCTGACGGCCAGAAATGAATATCCGCAAGGACCCTTTCAGTTTTTATCCAAACTACCTCTCCCAACTCTACGTCTTAAAGTAGCTTCATGCCCTTGTATATAAAACAGAACCACGCGAAACAAATCCCCAGAGGCCCCCTTTCCCCTTCTAAATTAGTGACCCTCCTGGATTTTGTTTTACTTCCAGTTTGTGGAACATGTTGTAGTGATCTTTCTGGCAAACAGGAGGCTGGCAACGAACAGAAACAGCTCTCCTCACACCCCACCAGCTCATAGGCGGGTCAGGTGAACCTGCCAGCCTGCTGGTATCTGTGTACTAAGAGAATCTGGTACCTTGGAGGGCTCTGGTTTGGTGCAAGGGAGACTCCCTGTTGCCGGGATAAGCCCTGGCCACGTGAAGTTCAGCCTCACAGAAACTCTCCTGTGCTATCTCTGACCCAAAGCTTAGCACCAGTTTTTTTCACTTCCTAGGATTCACACACAAAGAACCAGTGTCCAGAGGCAAGTGACATAGGCCTTAAACTTGCTGCCATCCTTAATTTCCTCATTCATAAACTTTCCTTAGAAAACCCAAATCCCCGTTCCTCTTTTTAAATAGATTCCTGCCTTCAGCCCCGATGGCCAGTAGCAGACAGCTATTTCCCAATGGACGAGAGAGACTCCTTCATCTTCTTGGTCATGGTTGGGATGAGGTTCACTTGGCCATCCACACACTTGGTCACTCAACTCTCCAGCTGCCGCTTCACCTGAAGCTCTTTTCTCCCCGCATCTATTGAATCTCTGGCTTTGTCGTTGCAGTGTATAGTGTATAGTGCATAGGGCCAGGCGGTCCTGGAACTTCTCCAACTCGCAGGTCACCAGGGCCTGGGCTTGAGCCAGAGGTGCACGGCAGCGCTCAATGCGCTGGTGCACTTGCTGCATGGATGCCTGGCCATCCTCACAACAGCCGGTGCTGCACCGGAATGTGAGGCCCTGCATCTTCCGGATGTTCTCTCTCCAGACTCTTCACCACAGAGTCCGCCGCCTCCTGCACCCGGAGCTGCTGCAGCTCTGCCATGGCGACCCCGCGCAGCTCCCTGCCGCAACGGCGCCCACATGCTCACCAGCTTTTTATCTTAATTTACGAGCCTGCTGTAGCACCAATGAAGACATACTGTACTGCCTGGGAAAAAAACCACAGCCGAATTCTATTTCTGTACGATTCAAAGGCACGCCTTTGGCTGGAGCTGCTTCAGAAATAAGAAAAGTAGGAGACACAGCCCTGCTCGGGCTTGCTGGACTTGTCAGGGACCCTCGTCCTGGCCGTCTCCTATTGGCCTTGGGCTTCATTAAGCCTTCTGATTTATTTTTGTAGTCACTATTTTTTGAAAAAAGTAAAGCTGCCTTAATGGAAACTTTTAAAATCCAGGAGCTTTGGATTCCTCTACTTTGTCAGGCAAAAGTGGATTCATTTAGGTAGTTTTATCCACAAAAATGCACGTATTTATGAAGGTTTCAAAAATTAGCTTTTTCACTTCTTTTACTCCAGGAACCTAAAAACCAGACTTGGAAGATAATTTTTGTAGTGGGGTATGTGCATTCAGTCAACTAGGAAATGTAGCGGTTTTCGAAGGTCTCAGAATTTCTGCATCTCATAATTCCTTTGTCCGGTCCTCTTGGGGACTTGCTCCTGAGTTCTTTTCCTGCCCAGCCTCCTGATTCGGAGGTGAGGTGTCCCTGTGACTGCAGTTTGAGAAGTTTCACAAGAAGGTGAGGAGTGGCCGGAGGAGGGGGGATGGGGAGAATAGAGCTGAGCGAGCCTTGCTTTTCAAGATGGGGGAGCCCAGCGCAGCCTGGATAGAGAGGGAGGGCTGGACTTCCTTTGCTGGAGGCAGGTCCACGGGCAGAGCCTGGGGGCAAGAGGAGGTGGTGTGCCGTGGAGGGCGTGAGGGCCCACGTGGTGAATGAGCCAGAGGCAGCCATGGGCCTCTGGCCTTCCCCTCCAGCAGCTGTGGCCACTGGCATGGTGGGAGACGCTGGTCTGGGGAGGAGGATAGAGTCAGTGATGTTCACGGTCGCTGAGGAAGCGAACAGGCAGCCCTGCTGCTGACCAAGCCTTTCTCTGAGGTCGGGGTCTGGAGGCGGGGTAGCCCTCCACCTTACAAACAAGCGTCTGGTCCCAGCATCATGCCACTCCCAGACGCCGGCGTGGGACCGGTGCCCCCCTCCCCACCCCGGTCTGTGGCCGGTTGCTCTCTGGTGGGTCCCTCACGCTGGGTGTGGGCAGTGGAGCCCCCAAGTCTCCAGGACACGTCCTGTGAACGCCTTCCTGTTCCCAGGCCCAGCTGCCTCGGAGCTGACCACGCTGCCTGGGAAGGGGTCGAGAAGGGGGCCGGGGTACACAGTGTGTCTGCGTTCTTCCTCTGTGCTTTCTCCTGCCACCGGGTGGGAATCCCCAGGACAGCAGAAATCTCCGGGTGTCTCCCTGGCTGGGGCTCCCCCACCTGTCAGCACAGAGCCAGGCCTTTCCCAGGCATCGCAAAGTAGAAAGCGCATCTGTTTTCCAAGAAAGGACGCTGAGAGAGATGGCCAAATTGAGTTAGGAGTGCCAGGAATCCAGACCCACGAGTTCCTGTAAGGCCCGCCTTACCTCTGAATTACAGCTGCTTTCCGCGTTTCTGCAGGGAAACCGAGCCGCTCTCCCCGTGGCATTTACAACGGCTTGATTTACAGGCCCGCATGCTCGCTGCACACTGCACATCCATTCTCTCTCCGTCTTTAAACTTTTAAGCCTTTGCCTTATGAATGAGGCGGCTGATTTTCTAGGTTCCCTGGGCTTTTTATATGAGGTCTTTTTCTTTCTTCTCTGCTGGTTTCTCCATAAACATGTTCTGAACACCTACTCTGTGCAAGACCTGTGACGGGCTCCCCAGGGGTCCAGAAACGAACTTGTCAGAGTTCTGGGCCTCAAGGACTTTGCATTCAAGGGCGGGTGGGAGGGAAGATGCCCGACATGCAGAGAGGTTCCCTACTCGGTGTCCCCACTGAGCAACCCTGTAACGGACGCTTATTCTGCGCTGACGCCGTGTGAAGTGCTCGGGCCTAGTGCTGATGGCCAGGACCGACGAGGACCCCGAGCTCACCCCGTGGGGAGGGGGCGGTGTGTCAGGGGGTAGGAGGACAGGATCACAGACCACTCCTGGAGCCCACAGCAAAGCCCGTGTGGTCTGGAGGGCGGGGGTCAGGGATCGCAGGTGAAGGGGGCAGGGGAGAGGGAATTGTTCCAGGCAGGTGGAGTTGCCCCGTGAAGATGTGGCATCCAGAGAGAGCACGGCGTGTCCGAGAAACCGCCCGAAGTCCAGAGAGTGTGTAGCGTGGAGCGAGGCAGAGGTCGGGGTGCTGGAGCTGTCTCCGCCCCAGGCGGAGCGGAGCCCAGACGGCGGTGGCCAGCGTGTGTGACGAGCGTGGGGAGACACCGGGGGGGCCCGGGCCGGGCGGCTGATGCGATTTCTGTTGCTCGGAGGAAGGGCCACGGTGGCAAGACCGCACGTGAGGAAAACTGTTCAGAGACCCTGAACTTGCTGTCATTAATCTCAGTGACAACTGGGCCAGAGTGGGAGAGAAGTGACAGGTTCGAGACGTTGTTAAGGAGAGGACTCTGTAGGACTTGGTCATCAGTCCGACCTGGAGGGTGAGGGCCGGAGGGGAGCCAGCACAGCTCCAGGGCTTCTGTCTTGGCCTGCTGGGCTGGAGGAGGTCGCGTTCACTGCCACGTGGGACCCCGGGGTGTACGGAAGCCTGCGGTTCGAGGCCCCTAGGAGACACCCGCGGGCAGTAGGATCTGTGAGTGTAAAGCTCAGAATCAAGGAGGGCCTGGGAAATACAGCTTCGGGAGTGAGCAGCAGCTACAGCCCGGGGAGTAGATAGAAACCCCCAAGGGGCGCAGTGGAGTGAGAGGGAAGGAGAGCCTCAGGGAGCCCCCTAGAGACACAGCATTTAAGGGGAGACAGAGGGAGAACCGCCAAGCAGTAGCAGCGAGGCCTTCTCAAGGGGGACGTTTGCACGCCTTCTTTGGTGCAGGACAATGGCAGGACCTCAGAGACCCTGGGGCCCTGGGAGAAGACGCGGGTCACTGGACCAAGTGGCCCAGCAGGACCACAGCAGAGAAGCAGGGAGGAGCTCGGTCTGCCTGGGACCTAGGTTGGTGGGGCTGCGTCAGACCCAGCACCTGGGGGCCCAGACCCCCTGAGCCCCTGGGCCCTGCTTCCCTGCCTCTAACTTTCCTGCTGTGGCGAAGGCCTTCCCAGCTCCTCTTTGCAAAGAATTATGCACTTCTTGACTGGAGCTCATGGAGCAGCCCTGACGCCGAAGAGAGAAAACATGTTTGAGGAAGAGGAGCCTTTCCCCCAGTCCTGAGCTGGCCGCTTCTTGACGAGAAGACTGCTTTTTTAATCTAAAAGAACTTTACATTTACGCTTGACTGAAGCACAGGCCACATTTGTCCTGGGAGCCAATGGGAAGCCGGGGTTTGGGTAATCTATGCGAGGCCCCTTAGCTTCCCTGCATCCATCATCCCAAGTGACAGAATTTACATCATTAATCATTGGTGGCAATAGAAAAGTCATTGGAATAGAATGTTGTCACAGGATAAATATCTCCCAATTGCATATAAATGTCTCAGCTTTACTGTACTGTTTGTGCTCGAGAAATACCGTGGTGGCTTCAAAATGGTATTTATGTGGCATCAGGAAGCCATCAACACCAGCCTGTCCTGCCCACACCCTCTCCCAAGGAAGCCTGGACTCCCCCCAGGGGCCTCAGCC
>NW_021699099.1:0-1860 GCF_005190385.1 Monodon monoceros
CAAGCCCTGAATGAATTATTTAGAATTGCTCTCTATTTCACTGCCATTGTGTTTTGTTTTTGAAATTTATTTTGATAATGGGATTTATCGGATTCTCACTGCTGCGTTTAGGCCGCTGTACACACGTTTGATTTCCTTATGGAGACATATAAATCCATGGGTTTTAAGATTCTTACTTCTCAGGTATATTCCCAGGCGTTGAATATGGGGTGTTTTGTCCATTTCTTTGAGTAAGGAGTAGGTCTTGTCTATTATACATTCGGCTTATGGAACGGTATCTGTGCTAATTTCTATCTCTGGTTTTATGCAGCACCCCAACTCACCTTTCCCCATAAGCAAGCATAAGTGGGTTTTCTAAATTTGAGACCCTGTTCTGTTTTGTAATTCAGTTCATGTGTAGCCAAGTTTTCATTCCGTGTATTAGTGATATCTTATGATGTTTCTCTTCCCGTGTGACTTATTTCTCGTAGAATCATCGTATCTGAATCCACTCATTGTGCTGCTACGGGCCTGATGACGTAGATTTCATTGCTGAGTGATATTCCATTGTACGTACGTACCACAACTCCTTTACCCATTTTTTGCTTTCTTGGATATTTAACTTGTACCGTAGATGAGGTTCTTGTAAACAGAGCCGTCCCAAACTTTGGGGTGGCTGTGTGTTTTTGATTTTAATTTCCCTAAGCTATAGGACCATAAGTGGAAGTGCCGTAGGCTCCGTTTGTTTGTTTTTTAGGTGTTCCAGGAAACACCATACACTTCTCCAGAGTGGCTGTTGGCAATTTACATCCCGCCCATTAGCATAACAAGGCTCCCTGTTCTCCATGGCCTGTGCTGCCTTTCTGGATTTTACACTTTTTTCAGAGGGCCCTTTTGACAGGGGGGCAGTGAGACTTCATTGTAGTGCAGATTTCTTTAACATGCTTGCTTCGTTGGCCAAAAAGTGCGTATACATTTTTTCCTGAATATATTCGGGAAAAAACGCATACGCCCTTTTTGGCCAAGTGCATCATTGTGGACGTTCTGCCTCTTTTCCTATGCTTTAAATAAAATTCCTGTCTACCCCGTGAAATCGTTTTCCTGCAATTCTGCCCCGCTTTCAATTCGTCTTCGCAGCCTTCCTTCAATATATTTTTGGACGATAGCTGTCATTTATAACTCTGCAGCTTTGTGAATTACAGCGCCCCAGACCTCTTTCCTCAACTCGCTTTCTTGTGAGCTGGCCGCAAACCCGCAGGATTGCTTCAGGGCCTAATCGGGTTCCGGCTCGGCATGCTGAGCCTTTGGTTAATTCCTCTTCCTGGCGGGAAATGAGCGTTAATTTTGCCCGTGCAGACACCTACAGCTAGTCTCTTATTGGTTCTCCCTATTCCTGTTCATCTTGCGCAGAAATTGCAAACTCTGCCAAAGAGGAGGTTAAAGGCACTGACTCTCCAAGTGGGGAGAGTGTTAGTAAAGGGTCTGGAATGGTGAACCCGAGTAAAAGGGGATGAAAACTGAGATGCATTTGAAAACGTTTCCCGGTCACACGGTGCATCATACTGTGGGTTTCCCATGCATGTTTTAGCTAAAGGAAGAATCCCTTTAACCAGGAGAGTTGGGACCGTTGGAATGGGTACCATGCAGTATGACTTCAAAGGGTCTGCATTTGCTCATCGAACCTGACGAATGCTATCAGCCCGAAGTGTCCAACCTTATGTCTCACTCAGCTCTGGGTGTAGATGTGGTAAATCCAGGTTGCATCACAAGCCCTCAATGAATTATTTAAGAAATGCTCTCTATTTCACTGTCCTTGTGTTTTGTTTTTGTAATTCATTTTGATAATGGGATTTATCGGAATTTCTCTGCTGCGTTCATGCA
>NW_021699099.1:1870-3514 GCF_005190385.1 Monodon monoceros
TCCCAAATTTTGGGGTGGATGTGTAGTTTTGATTTTAATTTCCCTAAGCTATAGGACCATAAGTGGAAGTGCCATAGGCTGTGTTGCTTTGTTTCTTATGTGTTTCTGGAAACACCATACACTTCTCCAGAGTGGCTGTTGGAAATTTACATCCCGCCCATCAGCATAACAAGGCTTCCTGTTCTCCATGGCCTGTGCTGCCATTCTGGATTTTACACTTTTTTCAGAGGACACTTTTGACCGGGGGGCCGTGAGACTTCATTGTAGTGCAGATTTCTTTAATATGCTTGCTTGCTTGGCCAAAAAGTGCATATACGTTTTTTCCTGAATATATTCAGGAAAAAACGCATACGCCCTTTTTGGCCAAGTGCATCATTGTCGATGTTCTGCCTCTTTTCCTATGCTTTAAATGCAATTCCTGTCTACCCCCTGAAATCGTTTTCCTGCAATTCTGCCCCACTTACAAGCCCTCTTCGCAGCCTTCCTTCAATATATTTTTGGACGATAGTTATTTATAACTCTGCAGTTTTGTGAATTACATTGCCCCTGAGCTCTTTCTTCAACTCTCTTTCTTGTGAGCTGGCCGCAAACCCGCAGGATTGCTTCATTCCCTAATCTGGTTCCGGCACGCATGCTGAGCCTTGGGTTAATTACTCTTCCTGGTGGGAAATGAGCGTTAAATTTGCCCGTGCATACACCTACAGCCCGTCTCTCATTGGTTCTCACTATTCCTGTTCATCTTGCGCAGAAATTGCAAACTGTGCCAAACAGGAGGTTAAAGGCACTGACTCTCCAAGTGGGGAGAGTGTTAGTAAAGGCTCTGGAATTGTGAACACGAGTAAAAGGGGACAAAAACTGAGATGCATTTGAAAACTTATCCCAGTCACACGGTGCACCATACTGTGGGTTTCCCATGCATGTTTTAGCTGAAGGAAGAATCCCTTAAACCTGGAGAGTTGGGACCCATGGAATGGGTACGATGCTGTATGACTTCAAAGGGTCTGCATTTGCTCATCGAAACTCACCAATGCTATCAGCCCGATGTGTCCAACCTTATGTCTCACTCAGCTCTGGGTGTAGATGTGGTACATCCACGTTGCATCACAAGCCCTGAATGAATTATTTAAAAATTGCTCTCTATTTCACTGTCATTGTGTTTTGTTTTTGTAATTCATTTTGATAATGGGATATATCGGATTTTTTCTGCTGCGTTCATGCAGCTGTACACACGCTTGATTCTCTTATGGAGACATATAAATCCATGGGTTTGAAGATTCTTACTAGTCAGGTGTATTCCTAGGCGTTGAATATGGGGTGTTTATTCCATTTCGTTGAGCAAGGGGTAGGTCTTGACTATTATATATTTGGCTTATTGAAATGTATCTGTGCTAATTTCTATCTCTGGTTTCATGCAGCACCCAAACTCACCTTTCCCCTTAAGCAAGCATAAGTTGGTTTTCTAAATTTGAGTCCCTGTTCTGTTTTGTAATTCATTTCATGTGTAGCCAAGTTTACATTCCGTGTATTAGTGATATCGTATGATGTTTCATTTTCTGTGGGGCTTATTGCACTTAGAATCATCGTACCTGAATTCACTCCTTATGCCGCGTCAAGCCTGATGACATAGATTTCATTGGTGAGTGA
>NW_021699100.1:0-35037 GCF_005190385.1 Monodon monoceros
GTGGAAGGCTGGGGCTCAGGGGCTGTGGCGATAACTGGTTCGGGAGCTTTGACTGAAGCCCTCTGTGTCCTGCCCCTAGTGGCCTGAGATGTGGGTTTGGGGGTGACAGGCTGGTCTGTGGGAGTGGAAGGCTGGGGCTCAGGGGCTGTGGAGATAACTGGTTCGGGAGCCTTGACAGAAGCCCTCTGTGTCCTGCCCCGAGTGGCCTGAGATGTGGGAGTGGAAGGGTGGGGCTCAGGGGCTGTGGCGATAACTGGTTCGGGAGTCTTGACAGAAGCCCTCTGTGTCCTGCCCCTAGTGGCCCGAGATGTGGGTTTGGGGGTGACAGCCTGGTCTGTGGGAGTGGAAGGCTGGGGCCCAGGGGCTGTGGAGATAACTGGTTCGGGAGTCTTGACAGAAGCCCTCTGTGTCCTGCCCCGAGTGGCCCGAGATGTGGGTTTGGGGGTGACAGCCTGGTCTGTGTGGGCAGAAGGCTGGAGCTCAGGGACTGTGGAGACATTTCGTTCAGGGGTTTTGACAGAGGACCTAAGTGTCCTGCCCCGAGTGGCCCGAGATGTGGGCTTGGGGGTGACAAGCTGGTCTGTGGAGGCGGTAGGGTGGGGCTCAAGGGGTACAGAAGAAACTGGAGAGGACCCTTGGGGCTTGACTTTGGGTTTTGGGTGAAGAGAGTCCAGCTCTGAGGAAAAGGGAGTCTCCAGAGCTTCCTGACTCTCATTTTGTCTGGTCCTGGGAATGGGCCGTTCTAAAGGAGGTAGAGAGGGCGAAAGGAGGGACTGAGGGGCAGGATGTTTCTGGCTCTGAGAGATGAGGGGGTTTTGGAGAGGCGCTGAAGCCTCCTGCAGTGCAGGAGGCCGACAAGCATCTGGGGATTCCTGATCACCCTGGGGAGAAATGGAAGCCAGTGAGGGAGGAAGAGACAGAGAAGAGAGACAGGACTTGGATACTGTTCTTGATCCTTGTTTACAGAGTGTACTCGTGGCATCTCTCTTTCTGTCTGTTCCATTAGACTGGGAATTCCCTCTTTCCCAAAGACCTCTCCCCAAAATGCCAGTATAGTATTCTCCATATATGGATGATTCTAATAAAGAGGACGGTTAGGAGAAAGAGGAAAGGGACTTGAAAAAAGGAGCTTTCTGAGTCAGGGAGGGGGACACAGAACTCGGGGAACAGATATGGAAAACAACAGGTGTCAAAGTAAACGGATAGAAGCCAACTAAGGAGCCAACCAAGAAGCCAACTAAGGAGCAGTGAAAATGGAAGAAAAGTTAAACGTATGGGGAAAGGAGTAAATGAAAGCAAGGTCAGGGGAAGGGGCAGTGGAGGAGATACAGAGATGACCTGTGGAGTGGGGAGGTGGGTACAGGAAGCAGCTCTCACCCTGGAAGCCTTCTCAGCAGGTGGCATCTTGCAATTCAAGTAGCCTAGACAGAAGGGAAAGACAAGTAGCTGAGGTCTAAGCAGTCAGTCACTTAGCGGTTGATTATCATGAGGGCTGTGTACCACCTTAGGCTCCCCTCTACCTTCACTTACCTCTCTGCTGCCTCCTGGGGCCCACTGGGGCACCCCTTCCTCCACCTGACTGGCTCCCAGAAGCTATGGGGTCTGAAGCAAGTCCCTGAAGGTCTCCCGCCCCCACTCCAGGCTCTGGTGTCGAACCTGAGGCCTGGCCTTTCTGGTCCTGGCCCCCCGCCTCTGTCTCCCCTGTCTGTGGGCCTCTGTCCAGCATCACTTTGGGTACCTTCCCTTGTAACCCACCTGCCTCACACTCTCTCTCTGCTACTGGTTTCTCTGCTTCTCTGTCAAATATTTCTCTTGTAAGAGTCTGCTTTTCTCTCTCTTTCTCTTGTATTTCCTCGGGTGTCTCAATTTCTACCTTCAAACTCTCCATATCCCTTTCAGTACTTGCACTTTTTACTTTTTTGTCAGACTCTTGTTTCTGAGTATCTCTAGCTAACACCTGTTTTTGTTCTCTGTCCTGTATCCCCCTGGTTGATTCTTCCTCTCCCATCACATCTTCCCTCTCTCCTTCCGAGGGCAGTTTCTCAGTTTCCCTCTCCAATGGCTCTCTCTCAGGGGTCACCCTCTCTGCTGTCTCTCTTGGTGTACCCATGTCTTCCTCCACAGTCTGCATCCCTCTGCCTTGAATCCCCAGTGGCTCTGCATGAACTGGACTCTCTGGATGTTGCTCTTGTGGTGCTGCCGTAGGTGGAGAGGGGCAAGATGCATGGGCTTCAATGTGGGCGGCAATGGGCTGGGGCTCAGAGGCTCCAGACTCTCTTGGACAGAATGGCTGTGTAGCCAAGACCTCCCATGGCTCATCCAAGGAACCTGAAAGCAGAGTGAGAGAGAGAGAGAGAAGAGGGAGGAATGTAGGTTGAAAAGGTAATAGCTTGAGAAAAGATGAAGACAAATTCATGCATAATAAATTTAAATGGGTTATTAAAGGAAAGCTGGGAGTAAGGAAGATAGTCATAACATTTAACATTTGTCTCAAAAAGTAAGCCCAAACCTTCATATAAAAGCTCTCTCAGTAGCCTCTTAAAAACTTATGCTAGACTAGTTGCTCTATGGGTCTGACTTAATATGGCATTTTTTTTCTGATGAGATGGAGGAACATCAGCAAAACGTCAAGGAATATAAAAGAAACGTGTAGAGGGGGAATAAGGATACCAAGTTAGGGACACAGAGGAGGAGAGAGTTTCTTATACCTGTGGCCTGGAAGCTGCAACGGGAAGGGCCAGGCTCTTGGGGCAGAGTAAACAGGAAGGCCTGGGTGGGTTCATCCTCCATGCTGGGGACTGTTGCACAAGAAAGCATGGCCTGAGCACTGCTCCACAGAACTCCAGGGTCCCATTCTTAGTTTCCCACCCTGACCATCCCAGCTTTCACACACTTCAAGGACTACCAGTCTGATCTCCAAGCTCCTGTTTGTACCAGTATCCACATGACACAGATGTCCTCACCTTCCAGGCTCTGATTCTCTCTCTCCACAAAGCACTGGGTAGCTTGCAGGTCCAGATCTTCAGAATCTGGTGGGGGAGGAATATAGGATAATTAAAAAATCACAGCTGACCCTTAACTCCTTCCTTTTACTCTACTATTCCCTCCTCAGCCCCAACACCATGCAATAGACTGAATCTCTGTGTCTCCCCCAAAATTCTTACATTGAAACCTAATTTCCAATGTGAGGGTATTAGGAGGTGGGGCTTCTGGGAGGTGATTAGGTCATGAGGGTGGAGCCCATGTGAATGGGATCAGTGCCCTTATAAAAGAGACTCCAGAGAGCTTCCTTGGGCCCTTCTGCCACGTGAGGACATAGTGAGAAGATGGCTGCCTATGAAGAAGGAAGCAGGGCCTCACCAGGCACTGAATCTGCTGGTATCTTGGACTTCCCAGGCTTTAGAACTGTGAAAAATAAACTTCTGTTGTTTATAAGCTACCCAGTCTATGGTATTTTGTTATAGCAGCTCAAATGAACTAAGATACCCTAGAAGCATTCTTTACTGCAGGGGTTAAGGGAGGAAGAAAGGCCAGCACTAACCATCGTGGTTGTCTCCAGAGTCCATGGTCCTATCCACATGTGGTTCTCTCTCCCTTTCTGTGGGGGTCTGGGCCCCCCGTCTCTGTGGCTGGGTGGGTTCCCCTGGAGTGCCTGTGTCCACCACCAGATCTGCTATGTTATTCCTTGAGCCAGGGAGAAGGTCCTGCTCCACTTGGGCCGCGGGTGACCCACCCTGGGCCCCAGCCATAAAAGCCCTGCCCTGTTCAAGAACGGCTACAGCCCGCTCTGTCCCAGTATCTTCTTCTGCCTGAAGCTGGCTCTTTCTTACATCTGCCACTGCCGAGGCTGCGAAGGATGCGTTCCCCTCCGCATCTGGGTCACAGTCCCTAGCCGGAGGAGGCCGGGCTTCTTCTAGATACACCACAGGCAGCTTTGCTGGGCCTCCTTCAGCTTCCACATCTGTTTGATGTGTCCATGCTACAGGTACTTGATGCTTCTCCAGAAGTATAACAGCTGGCCCTGGTGGGACTTCCTCCACTACTTGTGTGTTGACATGCACTGTGGCAGAGGCTTGGCTTCTCTCCAGGTGGAACCCTGGTGAGCTCTTCTCTTCCGTTACCTCTGTATCACTGTCCCTGAGAGAAGGATGACTCTTTTCTGAATATGCCTTGCCCGTGTGACCCCTGGGAACAGTTCCTGTCTTCTCCACTGGGAGCCCCTTTTCCTTCACGTCTGTGTCACTGTCTCTCCCAGCAGAGGCTTGGCTTTGCTCCAGAAGGGCCACCGGTTGGGCCCTATCGTCTTCTGCATCTGGATCTCTGTTCCACGCAACGGCCCGGCTCTCTCGTAGATGTGCCAGCGTGAGCGCTGCTGAGACTTCTTCCTTGTCATCTGTATTGCTATCGATCACGACGGAGGCTCGGCTTTTGTCCAGAGGGACAGTCAGGGGGGCCTCCCCCTCCTCTATATCTGTATCACTACCAGCCGGGCTCTCCTGCTGATGTGCCACGCCAGGTGCCCGAGGACTCTCTGTACCAACTTCATGGAAGCTGTGCCTCTTCCTCACAGGAACTACAGCTGGGGTCGCAGGGATCCCCTCTTCTTCCACATCAGTATCACTGTCTATGAAGCCACAAGGCTGGGCCCTTTCCAGATGGACCCCAGTGAGCCTTCTCAGAGGCCCGCTCTCATCATCCACATCTGTGTCACTGTCCTCCCCAGCAGGCTGGCTCCTCTCCAGAATCACTCCAACTGGAACCACCCTACTCCTCGCGCTCCTCTCAACTTTCGTGTCATTGTTCTTCTCCTTCACTGAACACTGATCCTTTTCAAGCTGGACTCCAGTTGTGACAGGTTTAGGCTGTTCTGTCTCTGCAGCGGTGACTCTTCTGGCAGCTGAGGAGCCCTCCCCTGCTCCTGGTTGCTGACTTTCTTCCTCATCTGTGTCACTGTTCAAGTTGAAGGCAAAAGGTGGCCCAGGGACATCCAGGGGAGAGGAAGGTCCCTCTTCATCGCTGTGAAGGGAAGAGGAGAGTCTATAGAATCTACTTCCCCAGAAGGGATACCCCACTCAACTAGGAGCTCCTCGAGGGCAGACATGAGGTAGTATTTTCTTTTCTATCTCCAGCAGTTAGTTTTCTACTTGGCACATCTGAGGTGCTCAATAAAAATTCAGTGATTGAATGAGTATGTGTAGTTCCCCAGCCCAGACTTTCATGGTAATAAGTTCTCGTAGAGATGGATCCTCCAGCCCGATTCCTCCTCCTTTTGAGGACTCAGGTGTCTGGCCCTTTGGCACTCACCTCTCTGGAACTACTGTTGCCAAAAAGGAGGTCCTTGGTCCTTTCACCACACACTTTTCAGAAAGAGAATCTGTCAGTTGTAGAAAGGAGTAAGTTGACAGTTTTACACTCACGATCCCCATCTCCTCACCCGCCCTCCCAATACACAAACTTACCTACTTCTTCCTCTGAGTCCTCAGCCAACAGAAGCCTGTGGGGTTGAGTTCCTCCCTGTACCCTGGGTGTCTCCTCTATAGTTAGAGGGCCCCGGGAGACAAAGGGCAGGGGGACATCCAAGCGATGGTACTGGCAGGGCAAGTCAGCAAAGAGAATCAACTCCCGGTCCCTCAAACGATGACTCACCCCAGGGCCCAGGACCTTAGGAGGCCTCAGGATTTGAGTACCATTGAGGCTTCCACAATCCCGGAGGACAGGCGCCTTGTCCCAGGCCAAGATTTCAATCACCGCATGTTGTTTGGAGATAGATGAATAGGGCAGGGCCACAGAGCAATCAGGCATTCGGCCTACCACATTCTTCCCAAGGTATAGTGGGAAATCTAAGAATTAGAGAGGTATATGGGTTCCAAGGCCAGAGTCCTGACCTTCTATTAGGAAAACGTTCCTGTTAAGTACCTCACTACTCACTCAAGGTCCCCCCATGCATTAGAAAAATAAAAGGCCCCAGGATAACTAGCTAATAAAGAATATATGCAATGCATTATTCATAATCAATACCCCATCCATCCACACTGGATTATTTTCTATTGTAAAATATACATAAAATTTACCATTTATGTAAAACATACATAAAATTTACCATTCAGCCAACTTTTCAGTGTACAGTTCAGTGACGGTAAGTACATTCACATTGTTGTGCAAAACATCACCATCACCCATTTCCAGACCTCACTGGATTTTTATCTGAATCCCTTCATCTTCTCCTACCAAAGTAAAAGCACCCCCATTGAGTCCAGGGCACTTGCCTGGAGCAATCAGATCAATCAGCCCCCTCTTCTCCATTCCCAGTAAAACCTTTTTTCAGATCTCCCAGATGCATATCTAAGCTTGCAACCCTCCAATTACCTCGCCACAGAAATAAGAGGCCTAAAAAAAAAAAAAAGAAAAAGAAATACCAGTACTTCAGCACCCAATAACCCCTGACCTTTTTCTGGTCCATAGGAACTACTGAAGATACGCAGTCGCCCAAGGGGCTCCAAGCTACACCCCAAAGATTCACTGGGTCTCTCTTCAACCTCCTCCTCTTGTTCAACTTCCCAGTTAATAACCTGGGTGTCTTCCATGATCTGAGGAAAAAACACATTATTATCACCTCTTTCAGTGGGTCACACACACAGCCTCAGAGAGGAGACTGCTAACTGCTGTAAACCTGGATTGCTATGGAGGCTGATGCTTCCCTTTCTGCCAATCATTCTGTTGTTATTCTTCTGAAGCATTTAAGAAATATCTTTGACCATGATACGGAATAAGAAATAAATATTATAGAGTCCCCAGTACAGAAATATATACAAAAACACATGCTTGGGACTTCCCTGGTTGTCCAGTGGTAAAGAATCTGCCTCCCAACGCAGGGGACTCAGGTTCGATCCCTGATCAGGGAACTAAGATCCCACATGTCGCGGGGCAACTAAACCTGTGTGCCACAACTACTAAGCTCGGGCGCCTCAACTAGAGAGCCTGCGTGCCACAAACTACAGAGCCCACGTGCCCTGGAGCCTGCGCGCCACAACTAGAGAAGAGAAAACCCGCACACTACAACTAGAGAGAAGCCCCGGCACCGCAATGAAAGATCCCGCATGCCTCAATGAAGATCCCGCATGCTGCAACTAAGACCCGACACAGCCAAAATTAAATAAATAATAATAAATAAATAAATCTTAAAAAAACCAAAAAACAAAAAAACCCCCACATGCTTATTTATAGACAAATGTTTTGAGAAACAATGTTAAGCCTTTATACAACACACTGATAGTTGTCATTCTGTTTTTTTCTCTTCTCAATTCTTTAAACGCCGATTTGCAATCCACTAAATTGATTTCACTATCCACTATTGGGATAACTTTTGCCAAACACCAACTATGTATCAGGCATAGTAGCCATGAGGCAGGTGTTTAGGACACTAAGGCTATAAATATTCAATCAGGATAACATAGCAGGTAAATGAAAAGAGTAGGAATAAATGTGCTTCTGGCTGCAAAGCCCATGCTTTTTACACTTTATCAGATCATCTCAGTGTGATCAGACTAAACTGCAAAAAATCATAACAGCCAAAAGAGAGGCTTGGTAGGTGTCAAGAACTGCTCTAAATACTTTATATTCACTGACTTATTTAATTATCACAAGAACCCTGTAAACTATTATTATTACTTTTTTTTTTGGTTGTTTTCCTTTTGGACACGCAGCATGGCATGTGGGATCTTGGTTCCTCGACCAGGGATCAAACCCCTGGCCCCTGCAGTGGAAGCACGGAGTCCTAGCCACTGGAGCGCCAGGGAATTCCTTATTATTACTTTCTATTTCTCAGATAAAGAAACTGCAATACAGATGGATTAAGGTATTTGTCCAGGACCACCCAGATAATGTCTCTCCTCTGTTTAATATTCTTTGATGGATTTCCATGCCCATAGGATAAAATAAAATCTAAACTCCTTAGCAAGACCCTCCACAATCAGAACCTCATATCCTCAAATGTATGTCCCACCCGCACCTCACCCAAGCCCATGATTCAGCCACATGGACCTTCTCCCCAGTCTCTGAACACATTACTCCCTTTCATTTGCAGGCCTTAGCCAGCTCCTTAGCCCTTTGCTCATAGTCTTCTGGTCCAAATCCTACCCATCCTTTACAATTCAGTTCAAATGTCACTACCTCAGCAAAGCCTTGCCTGGAGTCTTCTCTGTTTTCTGGTGTTCCCCATGTTCCTAAGTGGATTGGACTTATGGACTTGGACTTATCCTGATAGCTCTCACCATAGTGTAACTATTACATTCCATTTCTGCCTCACACCCCCCCGAGAACTGGACAAGGCAGAAGAACTCTGTCTTTTCCCCAAGGGTCCATCATATTCATTCAACAGTTATTGCGCACCTGGTACCGCTGTAAGTATTCGGGATACATTCCTGAACCAAAAGTAAAATTAACTCTGCCCTCCTGATTAAAGAACAAATAAGATGAAAACTCAAAACAGTATGAAAGATGTTACTCTAAACGGAAACTGTTGACAGGTTGGGAAAGTAGGACACCTCCATGGAGATAGTGTTAACTCTGTTCTTAAGACTGGCGAACTCAGCTGGTACCCATGACCCTCGTCTCCAATCCATGGGCCACCACCTTTGATCTCCCTCCATCCCATGGGCTCCCTCCTAGCCCAACGGCTCCCTGTGTTTTCATACCTAAGGTCAGGGAGGAGCGTCAGGTAAGGATGAGTATTATAATCCGAGCAGCAAATTTCCAAGTATCCTCCGCCCAGTCGTACCCAAGGCACGCCCCTCCCGCCCACCGGGGAAAACCAAGATGTCAGCCGGGGAGCCTTGGGCGAGGCCCCCCAGAACTCACCTACTTTGAGTCCCCGCGCGCGCCACCAGTAACGGCCGCGACCGGGGTGGCGCGAGTGCCTGAGCGGGGCGGGGGCAGATTCGCTGATTGGCTCCTGCCGCTGTCTTTCACAGCCCGGCTGCACGCCGACAGAGCAAGCCGCCAATTCGGAGGCACAGCCAGAGCCCCGCCCCGTCCCCGCCCCCTTAAAGCTCAAAGGGGCGGCTTCTCCGGGGAGGCTGAGATCAGTTGGCTGAGGCTGTAATCAGAGGCCGCCGAAGGCGCACAGAATAGCGCACCTCGATTGGGCAGCTCCAGAGGACAACCCACTGCCGCTTCACCGCACCGCCCACTTCCCGCGCAGATTTCCAAATCGCGACCACAGAGTCTGGCCGCCAGCGACGGATAGAGGGACTTACCATAGTCGTCGCCCCAAGCATCTAGTGCGGCCAGAGCGTCCTCCCCCGGTCCTCCCAGACATGGAGTCCGCTGACTCATGAGAAATGAAAATGGGTTGCGGGTTGCAGTCGTGGCTGAAGGCTGCAGTTTGGAAAATATCCCGTAGGCGTGGCGCTCGAGGACTCATTGCAATGGAAGTCATTTTCTTATGAGTTAGCTCGTCTTGAAGTCATGTCATTTCCTCTCTGACAATACATTCCTGATGGACATTTTGAGGTCATTCACCAAGAGTAAAGATCCCTAGGCAAACAGAACTGTTTCGTTAACCATCTTGAAGACTGACCGAGTTCTTTGAAGGGTTCAAGGATGATAAATATCATTTATTTCATTAAATGTCATACTAAGACAAGAATAATAATTTGACATGAATAATTTAGGAAGACCTTTTGCATTCTTATCTCACTTCATTCTGACTACAATAGGCAGAAATAGGTTTTATAGAAAGAATCGGAGCTCTGCCGATAACTTGCCTACAACTAATGTAAGGTAGAGACAAATTGAAACCAGTTCCCTAATTGTAAATCCTGAACTCTCTGCACTACCACAAAATACGTAATTATTTTCATTGTGATCATGCCGTAAAACATGAACATTCTATTTTAAGTGGGTAGACGGGTCTTACACAACTTGTTCTTTTATTTATAAAACGACTGAGAAATGTGTGTTGAATCCAATGTGAATTAACAATGATGACCCTGATATAACATGTCCTTTATCACAGTGCTTACCACACTCAATTATTGTTTATACACTTCTCACGAAATTGCAAGATCCTGGAAAACAGTGAGCTACTTCTTAATCATTCTTGTATCCCTAGCTCCTGGTTTGGTGGACACTTAGTATCTCTCAAGTTGAATTAATCCCTGAGATGAAACATGCGACTCAGACTTCAGCTCATCCAGTTTTTCCCCCATCACCTCCCTACCCCTTTTATTTCAATCCTGAGGCTCCTGGAAGGTTGCAATGGTCAGCCACCTAGTCAGTGAAATCAGTGAACTGAAAAAACACTGACTTCATCAGTGTCTAGAGAGGCAGGCTGGAAGACACTGAAATTCTATCAGGTATCTCACCCCATAGTTCTCCGCTGGACAATACAGTGTGTTAAACGCTGCTCTAAGGCCCAGACCCCCCACATGGACAGACACTTCTGACATATCAACTTCTCTAAACCATTCAACTTATTCTTGAACATACCCTTCACACAATTACTTCTCTATCTTGAAAAGCCCTTGCTGCAATTTTGTTTCTAAACATTATCATTAGAAAACTCCCAAGGAAATAGCAGGAGGGCAATCCCCTCCTTCTTCCTGAGGTATCTGGGGGAGCAGCAGTTTACTGAAGTTCATGCCTTGGGTCACCAAAGGACCAGCTGTTAGATAGCAGATCAGGATGCCGCATTTCTCCCCAGTTTTCGCTGAGCTAAGCAGTCCTGTCTTCCCAAGAGCTACCGCAGAGGGGAGCTTTCAGGGCGTGCCCCCACTCCACCTTCGAACGCCTGGCACCCCCGGGTTCCCAATTTCTGTATCCGTAAACTACTCTCTTTTTATACCAGAAAAGTCAGGCATAGAGGAAGGAAGCCTTGCGCAAGGTCATTTTTCATTAAAAACTCCCAAACCAAAACCCCCATACCCAGTACCCACCCATTTGTTCTTTCATTTTGCAGCGTGGACAACAATAGAGGACTACAACTCCCAGGGAGGACTGCGCTCGTCCCGCCGAGCAGGGACCAATGGACGTCTGATACATGACCAGCACGGACTAATCAGGGCCAGCCTCGGTGAGGCTTTGTCTCCCCACCACCTCGCGGGGCGCGTTCTCCCGCCTCCCGGCCCCCGCGCACGCGCGCCCCGCCCTGCCCGCCTTTCCTCCCGCGCCCTCCCCTCTCCTTTTTCCCTCTCAGAACCTTCCTGCCGCCGAGTTCGGACCTCGCTGCTCCAACCTCTGGGCCCCGTCCCATCCTTCCAGCCTGCGACCAGCAGCAGAGAAAAACTAATTACGTATCATTTTCTTGCCCCGTACACACTTGTGAGGCGAGCAAAAAGATTACAATAAATTTTAAAAATGAGGGAAATCGTGCACATCCAGGCCGGTCAGTGTGGCAATCAGATCGGTGCCAAGGTAAGGATTTTTAACCTCTTGACTATATTTATTTTTGAGAAGAAAAAAATCCAGGTAAATTATGACGAATGACTCTGGGACATTCGCATCCTCCATTCTTAGTCAGGCTTTGCCCGTTAAAAGTTGTATGTATATATAATACACGTTTGTATTATGCAAAGCTGGGATTTGCTTTTGAAAAATGGGGAATTTTTCTTGGCAGGCTTATTTTGGGGAAGCTGTTAAAAGCACCCTTCAGGTTTAGGGGGCGGGAAAACCGAGTTTCTGTAAAATTTTACTTAAAAAGGGCATCTTCTAACGGTCCGAGGACCGGGGAGCGAGGGAGATGCGGAAACGGCCCGAGACAAAGCGAGACGAGGTTTTCCCCATGTGCATCCCCTTTGGCGGGGTTTCGGAGGGCTGAGCCGGAGGGGGAAGGGGCGAGGCTGGCGGGCAGCTGCAGAGAGGTCAGATCCAAATGTGGGGGACGCGATGCGCCAGGGTGGGCTGCAGTACGCGATATCCTTTACAAAAGATAGGTGTCTCCGGGCACCCGCGATCCCCAAGGGGCGGTCCCCGAGTTTTTCGTGCATGGAAGGCTAATATGTGCTGGACTAATTTCAGTTTCTTTCATTTGCCCTTAACCGAGACCCTTTTAGGGCGTGAACAGATATGGAGAAAGAGCTAGGGGAAAGGGGGAGTGCTTTTTTTAAAAGGGCTCCTCAGGGCCAAAGAGTAGGACAAAGGAAGAAAAACCTCATTTAAAGCAAGGGGGTTAAAATTAAAAGCTAGAGAAGAAATAAAATTCCGAGGCCAAGGGGGAGGTTTTTTTTTTCCTTTGCGCGCGGTTACAGTGTAGCGGGGGAGGGGCGGGGAGGAAGCGCGGCTGCTACGTTAGAGCAGAAGGGCGGGACCCGGGCGCCCTGGCGCGCTGGGACAAAGCGGCCGGGCCAGCCCGCTGGGGGCGCGCGAGCTCAAGCCAAGTCCCGCCCTTACCGCGCGGAATTCGCGCTCCGGCCCCGCCCACGCGCGGCGCCTCCCTTTGTCGGCGCCTAGGCGCGCGCCTGCGCCGCGGTCACGTGCCGGGCGGGGTGGGCGCCTGCGGCAGTGGCTCCTTTCTCCGGCCCCCAGCTCTTTGTGCCCTGCGAAGGGGGGTGGGGCGGGGAGGTTCGCTTCTCCGAGCAAGTCGGGCGCTTCCATCTACCCACCTCGGTGCCTGCGATCGCCGGGACCTTCCACAGCATCTCACATCCCAAGCAGTGAAAGCTGCAGTTTTCCCGCGTGTGCAGGTGTTTAGGGGAAGGGTGTGGCAGGCAGAAGGAATGCCAGGCGCTAGGGGAGGGCCCGCCACAGGCGTATCTGGAATTAAAATGGCGGTAGAGGGCGTATAATTGGCTGGAACCTGAGCTGTTGAGGACGCGTTGCTCTTCCCCTGGCAGTTCTGGGAGGTGATCAGTGATGAACATGGCATCGACCCCACCGGCACCTATCATGGGGATAGCGACCTGCAGCTGGACCGCATCTCCGTGTACTACAATGAAGCCACAGGTGAGGGCAGGAGGCCGTGAATCACGGGTCCCATCACTCCCACTTCTCTAGGGTCTCTTGCCTCCCTGGGAAACCCTTTATCCCCTTTGAATGAATCCATTCTCTCCCTTTGGAGCCCTTTCTTCATTTCCCCCAACGGGGCTCAAAAGTGGCTCTGCTGCCACCTGGTGGCAGTGCCTGGAATCACAAGTTTGGGTCTCCGGCTGCCTCCCCGCCCCAAAATATTTACCTATATGTCGGTCAGTTTTTACAACGCTACTTTATTCCCTGTAGGTGGCAAATATGTTCCTCGTGCTATCTTGGTGGATCTAGAACCCGGGACCATGGACTCTGTTCGCTCAGGGCCTTTTGGTCAGATCTTCAGACCAGACAACTTTGTTTTTGGTGAGTTACACAGACAATAGTAGATACTTGTTCAAGTTATTTGGGTGCAGCAAGAGTTAGAAATGATTGTACTGAAGAACTTATACAGGGCTGTGTTTTGAAATCTAATGGAGGATAGAGGTTGTGACTGCTTTAAATAGTAAATTGGGGGGAGCGGCAGGTGTAACACAGGGGAGGGAGAGAAGATACATCCACTGGCATGACTCCAAAAGTTGAAAAGCAGAAATGTGGCCATGTATCTTCCACACTTTACTAACCAAGCTTGCCTTCTGACCCCATTGCAGGTCAGTCTGGGGCAGGCAACAACTGGGCCAAGGGCCACTATACAGAGGGGGCCGAGCTGGTCGACTCGGTCCTGGATGTGGTTCGGAAGGAGGCCGAGAGCTGTGACTGCCTGCAGGGCTTCCAGCTGACCCACTCGCTGGGCGGGGGCACAGGCTCTGGAATGGGCACCTTGCTCATCAGCAAGATCCGTGAAGAGTATCCTGACCGCATCATGAACACCTTCAGTGTGGTGCCCTCACCCAAAGTGTCCGACACTGTGGTTGAGCCCTACAATGCCACCCTCTCCGTCCATCAGCTGGTGGAAAACACTGATGAGACCTACTGCATTGACAACGAGGCCCTTTACGACATCTGCTTCCGCACCCTCAAGCTGACCACGCCAACCTACGGGGACCTGAACCACCTGGTCTCGGCCACCATGAGTGGTGTCACCACCTGCCTCCGCTTCCCTGGCCAGCTCAATGCTGACCTCCGCAAGCTGGCAGTCAACATGGTGCCCTTCCCACGTCTCCATTTTTTCATGCCTGGCTTTGCTCCTCTAACCAGCCGTGGAAGCCAGCAGTATCGGGCCCTCACTGTGCCGGAGCTCACCCAGCAGGTCTTCGATGCCAAGAACATGATGGCTGCCTGTGACCCCCGCCATGGCCGGTACCTCACCGTGGCTGCTGTCTTCCGTGGGCGGATGTCCATGAAGGAGGTCGATGAGCAGATGCTCAACGTGCAGAACAAGAACAGCAGCTACTTCGTGGAATGGATCCCCAACAATGTCAAAACGGCCGTCTGCGACATCCCACCCCGTGGCCTCAAGATGGCGGTCACCTTCATTGGAAACAGCACAGCCATCCAGGAGCTGTTCAAGCGCATCTCAGAGCAGTTCACTGCCATGTTCCGCCGGAAGGCCTTCCTCCACTGGTACACAGGTGAGGGCATGGACGAAATGGAGTTCACCGAGGCTGAGAGCAACATGAACGACCTCGTCTCCGAGTACCAGCAGTACCAGGATGCCACCGCAGAAGAGGAGGAGGATTTCGGTGAGGAGGCCGAAGAGGAAGCCTAAGGCCGAGTCCCCACCACCTCAGGCTTCTCAGTCCCCTCTGCCTTCTTCCTTAGCCGCCCCTTTCCTCTCCCTCAGAATTTGCGTTTTCTGCCTCTTTTTTTTTCTTTTTGGGGGGGGGTTCTAGAACAGTGCCTGGCACATAATAGGCGCTCAATAAATATCTGTTGTTTGTTGAATGTCTCCTCTCTCTTTCCACTCTGGGGAACCTAGATTTCTGCCATTCTGGGTAACCCTGTATTTCCTTCTGGTGCCCACTCCTCCCATCTGTCCAGTTAACATTTCCCTCTCTGTTTTCAAGATAAACTCTCAAGAAGCTGAGTCTCATCAAATCCCATTCAGAACCATGTGCTGATAATCCGGATAGGTGACCGCCATCCTAGGCCCATGTGGTAGCCCAGGGGAAAGGAAACGAAGCAGCAGGTAGAAGTCCCTACTGGGAAGGGGTGGGGTTTTGGAGAGGGGCATCCAGGCTATTGAAGTCCTAGTTTCCAGGTAGCTCTCTGCTCCTCTCAGCTTCTGGGGAGGTGTTAACAGTATTATCTCCATTTTCAATCTCCCTCCAAGCTCTGTCCTGAGCTATTTCCTTTGCAAGGTTCTGGCCACCACCCTGTCAAGCGGGGGATCCTCCCCTCTTCCACTTTACCTCCCTCGTAATGTTGGATTCCTTCCTTTCCCCTGGTCAGAAAAGGGGGTCAAGAGGAGCAAGGGAGACTAGTCTCTAAGCCTCCAGAAAGCCACTCCCCAGCCCTATCTTTTCTTATGGAAAAAAATGACTATCACCCCTTCTGTACCTATATGGAAAGCTATGTGCTACCACCTAAATGTCATTCCCCAGAGAGGGGACAGGACACTCCATCCTTTGGCAACACCTCATCTCTTACTTTTGCTACTGCCTTCCCCCCTACCCTTGGTTTTGTCCTATTCTACACTTCAGATTTCTATTGTGTTGAACTTGCTGCTTTTTTTCATATTGAAAAGATGACATTGCCCCAAGAGCCAAAAATAAACGGGAATTGAAAAAAAAAGTTGTGAGATGTGTGCTCATTCAGGGAAAGATTGCTCGTGGAGGCATGGGGCTCAAGTTCAGTTATATGATACATTCTACTTCCCATAAGCTAATGAGAAGAATATCCTTACACTTTAATCCCTGGTACCCACCACCTGTACCTGTCTTAGTAACTGGGGTAGGTATAGGCCCAGATGCAGGATCTAGGGACAGAAAAGGGAACTGAGATGAACGACAAGTGGTTGCAAGATCAGCATCCCCTTGAACGATCCTGCCCAGATGTACTGAACCAGAATGGGTTGGACCCCAGCAGTCTGTTTCTAACAGTGCTCCAGAAGGATCTCGAATGCACAGTGCATCCAGGGTTCCTTTCTGTTATGGGTAACGCTGATTTCTGTAATCCTGTGGATTTTCTCAGCCTAAGGCAAAAAATCACTAGTGAGGGACGTCACACCATGGTCCCATTCTAAACTGTTCCATCTAATACCTCATGCTTCAAGGAGCACAATAGTCTCAAAGCTGCCCTGGAAATTTAACAAATGTAACAATTTCCCTTGGCCGTGTTTTCAGTAATTCTAGGGACGAATGCAGTTATTGATATTGCTTCCACTTCAGCACGCTTTGCTGACGATAACCAACTTCAGGGTTGGGAGGGGGATTAATTCTATAACTTAACATACAAGTAACTACTGCCTCTCCCATTGTAAAAAGCCTATTGAAGGCAAAGGCAAAAGCTACATTCTAGCATTCATTTTGAATTAGTTCTGCTATACTAACTGTTCATAAGTATCAGTACTTATTAATAGCAATTTATTTGACAAAGTTGAGAACCTGCAGACCACCCCTCAAGGCTTGGTCAAGGAAGAATTCTGGACAACAGGCTCAGACAGTAGATTAAGTTAAATAAGTTGGTGGGATCATCAGAAGGCTGGCATGGCACTGGCAGTCTGCAGTATGGGGCTGGAAAAGGGAGCAACGCTTCCCTTACAAGGCAAGGGACAGGCTTTTTGGCGAGGAGAGACAAGCGGTGGAACTCCGCTGTCAAAGGATGTGCTTGGGGAGCCAGCTGAAGTGCATGCAGTATTGGGGCCATTCAGGCAACTTGAGTTATGAGGCTGGGCATCGCGAAGGTCGAGGGCTCAGGCTGTTCTCAGAGGCTTGTGGTTCACCTGGCAAAAGACAACAGTGATGATTATGGGAACCAGGTGCCCTGCTCTCCCAGGATCCCATCTGGGTGAACAGGCTGCAGGGAGGATGCATACTTCCATGAGTATTCTAGTTTTTTCTCGTACCCTACCTCACCCCCTTTGCCAAGCAGTCATTTGGATTCTTGTATAATAATGAATTACTTACTGCAAAGGGGTGAAGGGAGCCAGATCCCTGCTTGCACAGGCCCTCCTTAGCTCCCAATTATCCACTGCAGACCTCAAGGAGACTCCAAGGAACCCAGCTCGAAGGTCACTGATTCAGTCTGGTGCTTTTATTTATATATGCATTTTTTATTTAACACACTCTTTGTTTTGTTTTTGTTGTTGTTTTGGCTGTGCGGAATGCGGGATCTTAGTTCCCGACCAGGGATCGAACCCACACCCCCTGCATTGGGAACGTGGAGTATTAACCACCCGACTGCCAGGGAAGTCCTTTAACACACTTATATAGTACTTACTACATGCTAGGCACTGTTCTAAACACTGCAAATATCTACTCATTTAATCCCCTTAACAATTCAACAGGGTAGTTACTTTTATTAACCCAGTTTTAAGGTGAAGAAACAGGTGCAGAGAAGATTAACTTGTCCAAGGTCACAGTTAGCATGCACTGGGGCCACTATTCACACCAAAACAGTCTGGCTCTAGGTCCTACTCTCTGATCTCTACCATAATCTACAGGTGAATAAACAGGCACCAAGAAAAGCAGTGATATGCCCTGGAATTAATTTTCAACAGGCTGCAGCTAGTTCCTTCTACTCGTGGGGTGACCAAGAGCACAGGCTCCAGAGATAGCTGGCCTGGGTTTGAAGCCCAGCTTCACCAGCTGTATGACATGGGCTAAACTGGAAGTTCAGTTTCTTTACTTTGTAAAGCCCACATACCCCAAAGGAAGTTTGATCTAAAAATATTTTTAAACCATTTGTGTAGAAGCTTAGCCCTGTGTTTGGCACACAGAAAGCAATTAATAAATGTCAGTGGCCCCCCAGGCCTCCTGGGTGCTGGCCCCATGCTAGGCCCGCTGCATCACATGCCATGAGAACCTGGCGATTCGGCTCCACAGCCCCCGCCCTAGAAACCCTCACCTGGGAGATGCTGACGCCTGTGAGTCTCTCCACGCTCTCCGGCAGGCGGCTCAGGATGTCCAGCACTTCCCCGGTCACTTTGGCCGCCCCCATGGCCCCACTTCCACTGGACACCAGTGTGATCTTATTGGCCGAGGTCAAGGGACCACTGATCTCCTCTGCCACCTGGTAGGTACGATGCCCACTCAGCACTTGTGGTCTGACCACACCCATCCTAAGACTCCTTCCTCTGGGTTTTAAGATCCTTGTCCTTCACTTTTGTGAGGATCACCCTTCCTCACTCTGGTCACTGGCTTGTAATTCTCACCCCGAATTTATGGCCCCTAGCCTGGTTCTCCCCCAGACCCTCCCTCATTTCCCCCACCCCTCATTCCCTCATCCTGTCCCTCCTCTGCTTTTGTCCACACGACCCCCAGACCTGGGGCAGCTTCTCCAGCAGCATGTCCAACTGAGCAGCCTCCTGGTACAGCTGGAACGCCTCTGCCTTCTTGGCCATCTGCTCAGCCTCGGCCCGGGCTCGGGCCCCTATGGCAAAGGCCTCGGCTTCCCCACGCATCTGAGGAGGGTACAGGACGCCTGGGGTACTGATGGCGGTAGTCAAGGACAAGAAATCCCAGCACAATCCCACTCCCTCCACAAGCTGGCAAGAGCCATCTGCTAACTCACCCGCACAGACTCGGCTTCTGCCTCTGCCTGCATGATCAGCTGGGACCTGGGCAGAGAAGGGAGTGGAGGGAGGAGCTGAGGAAGAGCCCTTGCTCTGGGAGAAAGACTCCACAGGAGGAGTACAGGTAAAGAAGGCCTCAGCAATTCGTCTGGGGGCGCCCAGATGGTGAAGGAGCCGCAAGGGGCCAGGAAGGGGTGTTTACTTCTCTGCCGCTGCTAGGCGCTCCAGCTTGTAGCGCTCGGCTTCTGCAGGCTTCCGCACGCGGGCCTCCAGCTCCTTCTCCCGGCGGGCGATCTCCTGCTCCTGCACTGCCACCTGCTGGGCCCGCTCCACCACCTGCACCTGGACCCGCTGTTCCTCGATCTGCTGCTTCGTCTTGGCCACCTGGGAAGGAGGGATGCTCAGAGTCAGAGCTGAAGAGCAAGCGGCCAGGAAGCAGGCAGGGAAGCTAGGGCCGGGGCTCCCAGGCGGGATGTAAAAATAGAGCAGGGGGACTTCCCTGGTGGCGCAGTGGTTAAGAATCCGCCTGCCAATGCAGGGGACACGGGTTTGAGCCCTGATCTGGGAAGATCCCACATGCCTTGGCCACAACTACTGTAGCCCACGCACCTAGAGCCCGTGCTCCGCAACAAGAGAAGCCACCGCAATGAGAAACCCGCGCACCGCAATGAAGAGTAGCCCCCACTCGCCGCAACTAGAGAAAGCCTGCGTGCAGCAACGAAGACCCAACACAGCCAAAAATAAATAAATAAATAACTTTTAAAAAAAGACTTGATATTGTGTCAATTCAAAAAAATTAAAAAAAAATAGAGCAGGCACATGAAGGCGGTCCCAGTGGGCTCAGCCTGCCCAAGGGAGTCCGTTTCCCGTACAGATCCAAGGCATGGCCTGAGGAGCGATGGGGGGTGGCCTGATCTTCCCTATCAGAGCCAATACCAACAGTTAGGGCTGTTCCCCACGTAGTCTCAGCTTCAGGGCTGGATAGGGCTGGAACCCAGCAATTCTCCCTCAGGCCAGGTGAAGTATCCCTCCACTGAACTCCTATCACCTTGTTTCTCCACCAAGTCTCCCTCTAGAGTATGAACACCTGGTGGGCACTGAGTGCATGGTAGCCATCCTCCACCTCCAGTCACGCTCAAATCCATGCACTTCTCTCCATCTGTGTGGCGGTTACCTTAGTGCAAGCCACTGTCAACTACTGAAAAGTTCTCTCACCAACTTTTTTTTTTCTCTCTCTCTCACCAACTTTCTTTTGGGGGGCTGTGTGTGTGTGCCATTTTTATCTTTTGTATGTGGTCCAAATTAAAAAAAAAAGTAAACAGTGATAGGTTTCCTCCCACCTATTTCTCAAGCCACCTGGTTGGTTCACTTTCCCTGAAACAACCAACGTGAGCAGCTTGTCGTGTATCCTTCCCGGGATACTGTAAGCAACTACAAAAACATGTATACATAGAGTTCCTCTTAGGCAGATTTCATTTTCTTACCCCTTGCAGAGTAGAGGGATCAGAAGGCTCTTGCCAAGATGTCGGTGAGGAGAGGTTCGGGGGAGGAACACACTTCTTGCCTCATTGCTCTGGCTCAGATGTGCACCACCTCCCCTGTGGGGCTCATCAACACAAGAGATGATGCCCCTGCCTTTACAGTGAACACCCATCTGTTCACTCCAGAGGAAGGGTGCTTCTGGATGTGGCACCCTGTACTGTCTTTGACCCTAAAAGTTCAAACCTGTTCCAAACTGGACTAGTTGCTCTTGGCCCCCATATGCAGCATCACGGTGTTCCTGTGTTGGAGCCTACCCACCCCCCCCCCTTCTTCAGACTCAACCTCTGGCAGCTCCCTCAGAAAGAGTATGTGGGGGACTTCCTTGGTGGCGCAGTGGTTAAGAATCCGCCTGCCAATGCAGGGGACACGGGTTCGAGCCCTGGTCTAGGAAGATCCCACATGCTGCGGAGCAACTAAGCCCGTGCGCCACAACTACTGAGCCAGCGCTCTAGAGCCCGCGAGTCGCAACTACTGAAGCCCACGCACCTAGAGCCCGTGCTCCCGCAACAAGAGAAGCCACCGCAATGAGAAGACCGTGCACTGCAACGAAGAGTGGTCCCCGCTCACGGCAACTAGAGAAAACCCACGTGCAGCAACGAAGACCCAATGCAGCCAAAAATTAATTTTTTTTAAAAAAAGGAAAGAGGGCTTCCCTGGTGGTGCAGTGGTTGAGAGTCCGCCTGCCGATGCAGGGGACACGGGTTCGTGCCCCGGTCTGGGAAGATCCCACATGCCGCGGAGCGGCTGGGCCCGTGAGCCATGGCCGCTGAGCCTGCGCGTCCGGAGCCTGTGCTCCGCAGCGGGAGAGGCCACAACAGTGAGAGGCCCACGTACCGCAAAAAATTTTTTAAAAAAAGGAAAGAGTATGTGGGCAATAAGTTTTTTCAGATCTTGCTTCTCTGAGATTTTCACTCCACTCTTCTATTTGAATGACGATTAGGTGGAGTACAGGTTACTAGGTTGTTATTAATCTTCCACCAGAATTTTTAAGGCATTGTTCCAGGGTATTCAAGCTTCTTGAGAAATCTGAAGTCATTCTGATGCCTGACCCTTTGCTTGAGATCTGTTCATTCTCTCTGGAAGCTTTTAGTTCTTTTCGTTATTCTCAGTGTTCTGAAATTTCACAGTGATGTTCTTCAAGGTAGATGTTTTTCATTCACTGTTTTGGGCACTTGGTGGACCATTTCAATCCAGAAAGTCACATAAACATGTCCAAATCTTTTCACTGATGATTTCCTTCTGTTTTCTTTGTTCTGTTGGGTCTCCTGGGCTGGCCTCTAATATTCTTTCCCAATTTTTCCATCTGTCTTGTCCTATTTTCTGGGAAATTTATTAGAATTTCTCTTCCACTGTGATTTTTTTTTCAGTTCTTCCATTTTATTAATTTCTAAAAGCTCTTTTTTGTTTTCTATGTCCTGATTTCCTAGATGTGAACTACTCTCTTATCACTGAGGATATATTTTTTTTAAGCTTTCTTCTCCCTGTATAGTATGTATCCTTCAAATTGCTTTGCTCTGCTTGTGATTTTGGCCTGTCTTCCATGTTGCAGGATCCCTCATATGTCAGGGATTCCTTGCTTGTCTGCTCACAGGGAGGAAGGTCTGAAACACTGAAGGGAAACTCTGGGTATGTGGGTGAGGCTCGTTGGCTTTGAGCTTCAATCTAGGCTGACCTAGGCAGTTCATCTGCTGAGGAACCTCAGATTCAGGATCTTCAAGTCTTTCATGTTGGATTGGTCATGTTCCCCAGAGCAGTCTTCTGATTTCTTCTTTGGAAGATGGGGGTTCTGAGAGCCATATGGGGTGAGTGGTTAGGGGAAGTGGTCACTATTCAGTATTCAATAGGCAGACAGGGGCTTCCCTGGTGGCGCAGTGGTGGAGAGTCCGCCTGCCGATGCAGGGGACACGGGTTCGTGCCCCGGTCCGGGAACATCCCACATGCCGCGGAGCGGCTGGGCCTGTGAGCCATGGCCGCTGAGCCTGCACGTCCAGAGCCTGTGCTCTGCAACGGGAGAGGCCACAGCAGTGAGAGGCCCGCGTACCGCACAAAAAAAAAAAAAAAAAAAAAAAAAAAAGGCAGACAGCCTCTTCAGGTCTGTTACTGGTTAAGTACTTAGGCCCTCACCTGTGTCTGGCTGGCCCCAGGTCATGCCCTCTGGTTTACTCTCTTCAGATAATAAACCCCCAGAAGTCTACTGGGGCAGAGAAGGGAGCATTACCCAGAGGCAGGGAGCCAGAGCGCTCTGAGAAGTCACTTTTCACCTGTTTCTCCTTATTTCAACCGTCTTCGTCACAGCTCCAGAGGCCCCTGGTGCTGCCAGCTCCTGAGCCTCAGATCATTTCATTGTTTTCTCCCCTTCAGCTTTGGGCTCAGCTGTCTCAGACCTCCTTGGTCAATTACCACGGCTTTCCAGCGTCCAAAATGATGCTATAGTTTCTGTTGCTTCTGTTCCTATTCTCTCCAACTTTTTTTTTTCTTTAATCACCTTATGTGGATTTAGTGAGGTTTTAAGAGGGAGTGCAATTAGCTGCATTTATGCAATCCATCATCTTTGAAAAACCTTCTAACTCATCTCCCCGCTTCCTCTTTTTTTAAAAAAAGTTTTATTTAATTTATTTATTTTTGGCTGCGTTGGGTCTTTGTTGCTGTTCTAGTTGCAGCGAGCGGGGGTTATTCTTTGTTGTGGTGCGTGGGCTTCTCATTGCGGTGGCTTCTCTTGTTGCGGAGCATGGGCCCTAGGCGCGCAGGCTTTAGTAGTTGTGGTTCGCGGGCTCTAGAGCGCAGGCTCAGTAGTTGTGACGCACGGGCTTAGTTGCTCCACAACATATGGGATCTTCCCAGACCAGAGCTCCAACGCGTGTGCCCTGTGTTGGCAGGCAGATTCTTAACCACTGCGCCACCAGGGAAGCCCCCTTCTCTTCTCTTCTGACAATCAATCAATTCTTCACATAACAGCTGTACTGATCCTTGTGACAATGTAAATTAGACCAGAGCACCTCTCTGCTTAAAGTTCTCCAACAGCTTCCCATTGTGCTTTGAATCTTCTAAGTCTCCATCACGGCCACTCGAACCCTAGTAAACCTGGTCCCGCCTGCCTCTCCCTACTCACAGCACACCAGCCATACTGGATCAGAAACCTCCTTTCTGTTCCTGGGACATGCCGAGCTCTTTGCTACATCAGGGTCTTTGCATGTGCCAGTCCCCTGCCTAGTCACTTGCCACACAGAGCTATTTAAATCAAAATAAAAAAATTAAAAATTCAGTTCCTCAGTCACAAAAGCCACATTACAAGTGCTCAACATCACAGCACAGATATAGAGCATTTCCATCATTTCAGAAAGTTCTATTTGAACAGCACTGGACTAGAATGTTCTTGGCCCACAACTCTTTACATCGTTGACTCTTTCTCATCTTCAGGATTTATCTCATGTATCACTTCCTCACCGAAGCTTCCTCTGATCACCCCCGACCTAATAGAGTATCCCCCCAGTAAAGTACCACCTATGTATTTCCTTCATAGCACTTCATGTAATTTGAGCCAGTGAAGGTTATTTGCTTATTAGTGGTTTCGTGTATTATAACGTAAAGCTCCATGAGGGCAGGAATCTTATTCTGTCTCATTCATACTTATATACTCACCTCCAAAACAATGCCTGGCACATAACAGGCATTTAACAGGTACCTGTTGAGTAAATCCTTA
Source organism: Monodon monoceros (assembly GCF_005190385.1). Taxonomy (NCBI): domain Eukaryota; kingdom Metazoa; phylum Chordata; class Mammalia; order Artiodactyla; family Monodontidae; genus Monodon; species Monodon monoceros. The sequence continues at coordinate 23,874 of NW_021699100.1, forward strand.
TTTCCCCAGCACCTAGCACAAAGGCTGGCTGGCACAAAATGAGGAACTAATAAAAGCTGAACAGAACCCAAACCAGCCCAACCCTTTGATGTGCAGACAAGCCATGTTGAGAAGAAGATTAAGGACCTATCCTTGGGTGGGTTAAGTCCCACCCAAGCTGGTGTTTTCCACTATGTTAATGCTTCTCAAACTCCAATGTCTATCAATACATGAATCACCTAGGGATTTTGTTAAAATACAGATTCTGACTTGGTCAGTTGGGCTGGAGCCTCAGATTTTGTATTTCTAACAAGCTCCCCAGGGATACCGATGTTGCTGGGAGGCAGACCACACTTTGAGTAGCAAAGTACTATGCCACACTCAGGTACCTGTCAAGCCATCCAGGGATTTAACGTCATAACTAAAGATGTGCTGCATTTCATAATTTCACCCTGTACCAACTCTTGGCAAAAACGAATCTCATAATATTGCTGCCCTTTGGGTAAAGGTCTCAGAGTACTGTTGATTCCCGTTAGTTATGGTAGTTCTGTTTTATAAAGTAGCCATGAACACTGAATTAACAAAACACTTATTTTGTTCCTAAGGGAAATACAGGTATAGGTTCCTGTGAGCCTCTGGTCACAACAGATCAATATATATCTTTTTTTTTTTTTTTTTGGCCAAGATGTGCAGCATGTGGGATCTTAGTTCCCCGATCAGGGATCGAACCCACACCACCTGCAGTGGAAGCACGGAGTCTTAACCACTGGACCGCCAGGGAAGTCCTATATATCCTTGTTTTATGTGTTTCTGCTTAAAGACACCATATGTAACATATCTGTTGATTCATTAACAATGAACTCATGGCCAGCAGCACTGTAACTCATGCCTAAAAGAAGCTTATCTAACACACACGTCTTCTCCATCAGGCACATCACAGCCTTCTTGCACTTAGGAACACTAGACGGCACTTCAGCACTACATTTGGGGACATTTTAAACTGTGAAATCACCAAAAAAAAGCACAAAAGTGCAAAAAGTGTGGCAGTGAATATACTATGAAAATGACACTGTTTACAGTATGAGCCGAAACAAGAAGGCAGAACATCTTCTTGTTCAACCTCGACTGGGAAGCACATATCAGGCAACTCAAATTTTTCTCCACTCTGCACATGTTTGCAAATAGTCATCAGTACAAAAAATACTGGTTCTGAGGTAACCAATAAATTTTAGTGATGAGGCAAATTCTCAGTTATGGGATCCACAAATGATGGGGATTGACTACCCCTCCCTGCATTTTCAAGGGCCCCCATGTCTCATTTTGTGGGATTCAAAGCCCACGTTTTCCTTCCTCACACACTTCTGTGATCACCAGGGCTGCTGTGGGCCCATGGAGTACCCCTGTGCAAATTAGAAAAAGGCACCCCTTCCTCTGGGTGGATGCAGACCCATTCACCCAGGCCCGATGTGGAGCATGGTTGGATCTTAGCTCTGGTTCACCCCCTCATCCAGGTGCCCTGGCACAGGGCACAACCTGCCTCAAGCCCGTGATCAGCCCTATAGAGCGTATCCTTTCTAGGCCTTTTCTTTGCTTTTCAGCTGAAACGTTTAGGTCTTTTAAATCTTCCTCATAAGGAGGAGCTGGGTCAGAAATGGAGGGCCAGAATAAGGGGATCAGAGTCAGAATATGAGAGAGAGTGGTGGCCTGAGAAGAACGGGGAGGGAGTGAAGTCCAGCCTGGCCACCGGGCCAGCATAGGGGCTCTGACCTGAAGCTGATAGGCCAGGTCAGCCTGTGCTCGGCGGGTGTTGACCTCAATGTCATATGCAGCCTTCTTGAGCTCGTAGTCCCTCTGCGCCTTGGCCATCTCGATCTCACTCAGGTACTGAGCAGACACCTTTTCTTGCTTGGCTTTGGCCTCCTGTGCATGCAGAGATCAGGCAGGGAGTCAGAGTAGGGAGAGGAAGGCCCCAGGGAGAGAGCCTGATCTCCACCAAGCTCCTCTGTCCTCACCCCAGGCCCGGCCTCATTTATATCCTCTGCCAACCCTGCTCCACCAGCCCCCACGCCATCCCCTCTTCCACCAGGTGCACAATAAGCCCATGGAGACCAAGCAACCCCCAGATCTCTCACCCGGATCCCAGCGTCTCTCTTGGCCTCCGCTTCCCCAATCCGAGCATCTTTTTGGACTTGAGCTGTTCGAGCCTTCCCCAAGGAGTGCAAATAGTCCTGTGGGAGAGTTGCAGATATCACAGTCTTCGGGAAGGTTTAACAGATGGGAGCAGGAAAGCGGGGAGAAGCAACTGCCTAGGTTTACCTGATCGTCGTGAATGTCCTTCAGGGTGTAGCTGACCACGCTGATGCCCATGTTGACCAGGTCTGAGGAGGCCACTTTGAAAACTTGCTCTGAGAATTTCTGCCTGTCCTTATAGATTTCCTAGGATAACACGATGGAGGGAAGAAGGAACGTAAGCTCTCAGATCCTCTGACCACTGTCTCCTACAGACTAGCTCGGTCCTTAGGCCCCTCTCACTCTGGCACCCCTTCCAGATCTTTCCCTGCCCTCAGGCCCACCTCCACAGTCATGTGGGCCATAATAGCCCTCTGGTGGCCCTCCAGCGTCTCCAGTGCGATGTGGGCAATCTCAGCCTCTGTCTTGCCCAGGAACATCTGGCAGGCAGCTGCCAACATTTCCTTATTCTGGCCCTGAATCTTCACCTGTAGCCAGAATAAGGTTAGGGAGGGTGTGGTGAAGGTCTCATGAAGACAGGGAGGAAGCTGGGAGAGTCAGGTGCCTTGGGGATCCCTGGAGAAGCTGAGACTAGCAGAGAAATTTCTCCATAGCAAGAGGTAGGGAAGGCCATGGTCAGAAGATTCTTAATGTCTGGGGACAGAGAAGGTGATGGGGGAGTGGACTTTGGAGGAAAGGCTCTGAAAGCCTCACCTGGGCAATGCCAGTGACTGAGATGGGGACCCCATGGCGAGTGTAAACCTTTTCACTCTTGACATTGAGGGTCAGTGTGTTGAGAGAGATCCTAGGGGAAAAAGAAGGGGTGGACAGTGTGAAAAGGAGAAAAGAGAGAAAACGGGGGTTCCCTTTCCCTAGTTCTCTTGTTCAACCTACCTCTGGATTTGCTGGATGCAGGGCAGGACAAAGACACGTCCTCCAGCCACCATGACTGGGGGGCTCCGGCAGAAACCTGCAAGGTCAGGAGGCAATGAGCTGCGGTGGCCGGTGGCCACGGTGGAGCTGGAATGTGGAAGACGACCGGGGAAGGGAGGGGGAAGCAATCTCCACGAAGAAATCTGGGCGCTGGCAGGAGCAGCGGGCAGTGTAGGCCTTGGAAGGATAGAGGCAGGGAATCACCACAAGTGGGTGGCTTGCAACCATGGGGGTGGGGTGGGCAGAAGGTCTGGCGCTGGGGAGCTGGTGGGGAGAGGGGGAAGGGACCTCTGCGGGGACTTGGGGGTCACTGGCTGAGCAGAGAACAATACTTACCGGAGACCACCATGGCCTCGTTTGGGCCACAGGTGAAAAACATGGCTCAGGCTGGAGCTGGAGGAGGGGGAGAGAAAGCCTTTGCTGATAGCAAGGGGCACTGTGGAGTCCACAGGAGTGAACCCTTTCGCTTTCCTGTCAGTCCCGCCCCGCCTGCAGACAATGCGGCCCCGTCCCTTCCGCGCCCACGGATCCGCTAAGGCTTTACCCTGTGAAATTTCGCAGTCACCCAGCGACTCCCAGCCCCTTGCCGCACCCCACCTTCAGTGACGACGGTTTCTCTCTTATCTGATAAAGCTCTCCCGGCCCTTGGAGACCCCCAGACCCTTGCGCCACCGTCCCTGCTCCTCCACAGCCCGACTCCATCTCCCCACCCCACCCCCCACCTACCTTCCCGGACGCTGGCAGCGGCCTGGCCGTGGTCCGAGGCAGGGCGGGGACGCGCAGGGGACCTGTGAGCCGCCGAGCAGCGGCCGCTCGCGCACAGCCTGCCTGGGAGCTGGGCCCGCGCTGGCGCCCTTGCCCCCAACCAGGCCGCACCCTGCCGCTGCGGCAGACGCGACCCCGCCCCCGCGGCGGACCAACCTCCCCCCGCCCCCTCGGCCCGCCCCTTTCCCAGCAGGCCGCGCTCCGGTCCGCAGCCCGCCCGGGCCCCGGCTCACCCGGGCTGCCGAGCCAGCCCGGGGTCGGATGGGGCGACCCCCAATTCGCTGCCCCTCCGGGGTCCGGAGCCCTGCCCAGGCCGCTCCACGCCCCGCCCCACGGGACGTGACCTCAGTGGGTCTGGCACCCCGGGGCAAGGGAGATTGACTCACCTCGTATTTGCCCCGCGAGAACTAACTGGGAAAACCGCAGACTGGGCAATGTACGACAGCATCCGATTACCGGTTGCTGGGTTCCGTGACTCGGGAAAAAGGGGCTCAGGGGCCCGGGGAGGAGCGCCCGCTGGTGACTTGGCCGCGGCTCCTCCGGCCCAGGCGCTTGAAGGCCATGGGGAATGGGGGACCATGGCTTGCAAAGAGACACTGACATGACTGCTGACGGTAAATCAAGTTTATTTGTGTTCACAGAACATACCGGGCGACCCCACAGCCGCCCCCTGACAGCCCGTCGACCCCGCAGCCACCCCTTGGGGGCAACTTCGAGGAGATCGAAGGCCAAGGACCTTATTCTCAACGGTCCGCCGAAGCCTCACACAGTAGACCCGCGAGTTGAGATGCTGGAGGGCTGAGTATGTCACTCGCTAAACCTACTACGACCCACCACCGTCCTTGACTCCCAGCCCGGCGCCTTCTCGGACCCGGGTTTCCTCCATCCCTCTTCCCAGCCTCGCTCAGTTCTGGGCGCCGGCCTCCACCAATCCCCCAGAGCCCAATAAATACCCAGAGATCTGCATTTGCAGCAAGGAGCACATCTCGCACTCCTGCATAAGTTAAAATAAATATTACATACACCCCTCCATCACCTAGGGGGACATACATAAATACATATAAATATTATTAGGAGCAATGAGAAATAACGACGCTCTCCTGCCACCCGGCCTAGCCGGGTAAGTCTCCTGCCACCCGGCCTAGCCCCGGCTTGTCGGTGCCTGTCTCTCCCAGGCTCGGGCTGGCATCTCCGCTGTAGTGTTCTGAGTGCGAGTTGCCTTGGGAGTCCCAGTTTGGGATACGCTCTTTCTCCCACCAGGTACACCCAGTGTTTCTTGGTTTTTCAGATTCTTCTGGGGGTGTGGAGAGTCCGGTTAGAAGGCGGCAGGGTGTTGCTGGAGAAAAGTGCTGAGGTCCAAAGCGTAGTCCGAGGGCTCCGAGGTCAGATTAAGGGGCTCGAGGACCGGGGGCACAACGGTGGGCGCGGGGGACTGCGCGCTGGGGGTGTCCTCCGGGACCAGGGGTGTCGACACACCCTCTTCAGCCATCAGGATCTGGCAGAAGATGATGGTGAGCAGGAAAAAGAGCAGCCTTTTGGCAGGGTTCGGATCCTCGATTGGCAGCTGACGCCGGACCTGTGGGGAGATAACAAAGGCAACAGGTCAGGTCGGGGCCCCGGCGTACGGCGGTCCGCCCTGCTCTTCCCCCGGGCTGTCCACTTCGGCGACACTCACCACTCGTGGGTAGAGGACCCTACGGCTGCGCTTTCGGTGCCCGCGGGAGGCGCTGGGGCGCGCAGCGGGGGCCACCGCGGTCTCCGGGAGAGGATCGAAGGTGAAGATCTCGGGGCCGGAGCCCCGTTGGGGTCCCGGGCTGGTGGAGGGGACCGGGGTCGGAGCCCGCAGGACGGTCATGGTGGGGAGGGAGCTTCGAGAGTGACACATTGTGCGCAGAGCTGAAGGACAAGTGGCCGCGCAGTCCTGCAGAGCTAGTTTTGTACTCCGAGAACTGGGCGGGCCCTTCTCAACTCCACCCGCTGCTGGGAGCGGTTGGCCGGTCGGCTGGAAATTCCGAAGTTTAAGCAAAGGGAGGGGGTGGAGACTTGGCCAGTGCAACCGTAGGCACCTAAGTGTGTGTCGTGAGTGTGTGATTTGTGAGTGGAGGCGGGTAAAATTCCGGACTGCGGGCACATGTCGGGACATGTGGCTGCTGGAGAGGGGCTCACAGACAGTTTGAGAAGGTTCAGCCACAAGCCCCATCTCTGGAGAGGCAGGAAGGCTTACATAAGGAAGTCTGCCCATCCTACTACAATACTGACCCAGCAAAGTCAAGGAGCCACAGTTACAGGTGCACATTCACAAGCTTGTAGGAACACGGAAAACACACAGCCTAGGAGGGAAGTCACTACAGAAACAGCCAAGATGCCTAAGAGAAATGAACACCCTAGCACACACAGACACAACCCTGCCTGCTTTAGCACACACACACACAACACACACACAAGCACACACACACACACACACAAGCACACACACACACCACATTGTAGAGGCGGAAAAATTTCTCCTTTCCTACTAGTTTCTTTGGCTGGTCTAATAATTAGACATAGGACAGATTAACAGGAGAAAACAAATTTAATTGCGTACTTACAGGAGCCCATGAAGACTGGAGACTCAAAGGCAGTCAGTAGGGCAATTGAGGCTTATATGCCATCTTCAGCTAAGGAATGGGAAAGAGGCCTGGGGCTTGAAGGGGAGGTGGGTAATTCACAGGAAGGTGAGAAGAGCAGATGTTAGCTAATTAGGTGTTTGCCCTGCTAAGCAGGTAAGTCTTTCAGGTGAAAGCTATCTCTGGGCCAGGCCCCCTACCTAAATTATTTAGGCAATTGTCTGCGGGGTTTTGATTTCCTTCAGCTCCAAATAATTCACATGCCAAAGTGGCACATTTCGGGGTGGCATATTCTGCTCGCCTTCAATATGCACATCACACCCACACAGAACAAAGGTGCAGAGACTGCACAGGGGCAACCCAGCAATGTGCAGAAATGTTCATACATGGCTGGAGCAGAGGACCACAAAATACAAAGGTGAGAAGTTAGCAGCCATCTGGATTTAAGTTTATGTGAAGAACATTTAAACTGTGAGACATTATGCAAATGTTGTGGTAATGATAATAACACAAGAGATAATTGACACATTTTCATAACTGCCTTAGAGAAAGCTGCTCATGGATGTAAGGCCAACTGGCCCGAGGCAGGGGAACACAATCAGATTCACAGGTTGCATCAGACCGAAATTCTCCCGACCACCCAGTTCCAGGAACTGACCTGGGGACTTTGAACCCAGCCCAGCCTTCCCGCCTTTCGAGGGGCGGGACTAACGGTCCCCCAGGATACCCGAAAAGACCACCAAATAAGGAATACCCTGCGCCCTCCCAGATTCACCACACCCCTTTCCCTTCTTCCCCTATAAAATCTTGCCCAACCCTCGCCCGGGCGCGACTTCTCTGGCCCCTTTCTCTCGGACTAGAGAACCTCGCCCGGGAGCGCTCCCTAATAAAGCTCACTTGAAGCTTTCCTCTGTTTCGCGGTGCCGTTTGTTAAGATCCGACCTTACAATGGACACAGAATTTAACATCTTTTGAGCACTCAACAGGGCCAGACACCCTGTTAAAAGGTACTGTTGAGTACTGAGGTAGGTTTCAGCATGTATGCTGCTGAGAGAGCCAAGTGCTTTATCTAAAGCAAACACATCAGGTTCTAAGAAAATGGAAGACTAAGTATAAGGCGAACCCAATAGAGCTGCTGTTCCTGTCTGTCTAATCAATCACATGAGGCATCAGGGAAGAATGGCATTTGAGATGACCTTAAATGGTGGGTGGGATACCACAGAGTCAGATGTGGAAGATGACTGAGAAAGAGAATGGAATCAGCAAAGGCCTTGAGCTGGAAAAGTACAGGATGTGTTTGGGGAATCACAAGAAAAACAATCTCAGGACAAGTTTCCTGTAATGGAGTAGTGGTGAAACCCAGCAGGACCCTGTGGGGCCCTCCTGGGTGCCAAAGCCTTTCCGTGTCCCTCCTAGACCTTCCCTGGGTTCCAAAGGACAGATTCAAACAGTTGCTGATTGGGGAAGGAAGGGAATGCAGAAACAGGAGTAGTCAAGAAACAATAGTGCAGGACTTCCTTGGTGGTCCAGTGGTTAAGACAGAGCTTCTACTGCAGGGGGCGTGGGTTTGATCCCTAGTCCGGGAAGAATGCTGTGCATCCAGCACAGCCAAAAACTTAAAAAAAAAAAGAATGGCGCAGATAAAGCAGGGGCCTGGTTCCTCCTCAAGGGATATACATAACAATATATCTTTGAGTTCTTCTACAGGAACTAAGTCCCTCACTCAGTTGGAGGATGGTAACTTCAGGCTGAGTACAAGATTCCTGGAGCACCACCCTGTTACCTCACCACCAACCAATCAGAAGAAAGTCACACACCCCAAATTTTACCTATAAAATCTTTTCCCCAAAAAACTGTCAGGGAATTTGGGGGGTTTTGAGCACAAGCCACCCATTCTCCTTGCTTGGCCCTGCAATACACCTTTCTCTGCCCCAAACTCTGACGTTTCAGTTTATTTGGCCTCACTGTGCACTGGGCACATGAACTTGTTCCATAACAGTATCTTCAAAATCTCATTTCTTCCTCTCCAAACTCATTTTTACCCCTCTTCTCTTGTGCTGTGCTCCAGCCACCCAGGGCCTCCTCCTTTCAGTTCCCAGGACTTGCCAAGCTCTTTCTCACCTTAGGTCCTCTGCTTAAATTGCTCTGCCCTGGCACTTGCAGTTTTTGGCAACTTCTCATCCTCATCATAAACAGGAGGGAAGGGGGCAGGGCACAACCTTTAAAAGAATGACATAGCCCTTGAGGATCCGAATTTTGCCTTTAAAAACTCTTCCCTGAAAACCATCAGGGAGTTTGGGGTTTTTGAGCAAGAGCCACCTGTTCTTTTTGCTTGGCGCTTGCAATAAACCTTTCTCTGCCCCAAACCCAATGTTTTGGTTTGTTTGGCCTCACTGTGCAGCAGGCACGCAAATCTGGGTTCCACAACAGTGGTAAGTGACGATGGCTGGAAAGGAATTAGGCAGTGAGGAGAGCTTAGCTGACAGGCCAGGGGGCTGGGTTTGACTCTAGACTGTGGAGCTTGCGGGTCATGGAATGACATCAAGAGGGCAGGTTCAAAGCTGGGAACTGAGTGGGACAAGGAGTATGCTCTGGATGGGGAAACACTGAGGCAGAGACAGGATACTACTGGAGAGGTTTGGGTAGGAGGAAAGGGCCTGAAATGGGCTATGACACAGGGAACACGAGAAGGGGTGGCTTTAAGAGACATTCCTAGCATAAGATTACCAGAATTTAGTGATAAGGCGGGTAGCATTAGAGTCAGGGAGCATGAAGGGACCAAAGCTGTCTCCATGCATTTCAAATGCATCTGCCACAGAGCTTTGTGCCAGATCATATTATGCCTGGTGCCCAGGATGAGAGCATGTGTGACCTCTTCCATTAAAGGCTGTGTCACACATGTCTTTGTGTCTTCCATAGAGCCCAGCAGGGTGCCTTGCATGTACTAGTTGTTCAATAATCTTGATAAATGAAAGATGAAAATGCAGAACTAAAAAATGCACATATAGTATACATACACTGGCTGGATCACCCCAAGATTTTGAGACAGGCATACACTCCTTCAAATCCCACATATGAATTTATAACCTCTTAAGAAAAGTTGGGACAAGTCTTACACAGACACCAAACAAAGAACACCTAAGGGCATTTCTCAGCCAAGGATGTGTGGGGTTGCAAATAAGGGGATGGCCCACAATTGGGCTATAAAAAGAGACATTATTGCTGTCTATACTATTGCTTCCTGGGCTTATGTGTTGCTTTATTTTACACCCACCACTCCTGTTTAAGCACACTTGAAACTTTCAGCATTACACACTTCTTCCTGATGAGGCATAAAACACACCTCCTCTGCAAACAAAGACACATCCCTTTCCCACACCTCCCCTTCACATCTGCCATCATCGTTACATTTACACCCAAGCACAGTGAGCCTACCCACCCACCTACACCCTCATTCCAAGGCAACCTGCACACTAAACGATGATCAGCATAAATACATGACAGTTTACATGTGTGGACAGGCTCACATGCTCACACAGACATAAACTGGGGATGGGAGAGAGAGTGATGATGGAAGAAAACTGCTTGGTGGGAGAAGGGGAGAGTCACCCAAGGTTAGGAATGCATAACTTGTTTATGATGGAAAATTTCTCCAGGGCATTAGGCAGGGGAGGGGAAGTGAAGGGGATGTCAGGATCCTGTTTCACACTACCTCCTATATCTGGAATCTGGGCCTCCAGCTGGACCTAGTTATCCCCACTGTCCTCCCGGCACAGAGAGACCTTTCTTTGTGGCAAAGTCAGAATGGGACCAAGAGAAGAACCGGAGAGAAGAACTCAGAGAGCCAGGGCTCTGCCCCACCCCCTCCCTGCCACACAGGAAGCTGGGGAAGTTTGAGAGTGAATCATTAAGTCAATGACAGGGTGCAGGGGTGACAGCTGGGGGATGAGTTAAGGCCAGAAAGGGCCAGGGGCTGAGACCAGCAGTTGCACGGGTTCTCACTGCCCTAATCCTAGGGAAAGGCCTTTGCCCCTTTCCATTTCCAGCTCTCCTCATATCATCCCTATCTGCCCAAGATCACCAAGTTCCTTCATTCCCCTCCTTTGACCTGTGTTCTTGACCTCCCACTAACCTCTTTCTTAGCCCCTTGTTTGTTTTCTTGTTAATGCTTACCACAGTAGGGAATCATTTTACGTATTTGTTTACTTTTTGTTGTGTCTCTCCCCCGCTGGAATATCATCTCCTCGAGTATACAGGACCACATCCTCCCTTTTTCCTCATGGTATCTCTGTGGTTTCTCTAGTACTTGGCCTTTCACCCAGTAGGGGCTTAATTGAAATATAGTTTATTTACAATATTATATTAGTTTCAGGTGTGCGACATAGTCATTCAATATTTTATAGATTGTACTCCATTTAAAGTTATTACAAAATAATGGCTGTATTTCCCTGTGCTATACAATACATCCTTGTCGCTTATCTTTTTTATACCTAGTAGTTTGTATCTCTTAATCCCAACCCTTATCTTGCCCCTCCCCCTTTCCCTCTCCCTGTTGGTAACCACTAGTTTGTTCTCAACATCTATGAATTGGTTTCTGTTTTGTTGTATACATTAGTTTTATTTTTTAGATTCCACATATAAATGATAAC
>NW_021699101.1:0-306 GCF_005190385.1 Monodon monoceros
CCCTAACCCTAAACCTAAACCTTACCCAAAGCCTTGCCCTAACCCATCCCCTAATCCGAAACCGTACACTAACACTAACCCGTACACTAACACGTACGCTCACCCTAAACCGTTCTCGTACCCTAACCTGTACCCTAAACCATCACCGTCCCCTAGCCCTAACCTTAAAGCTAACCCTAACCCTTACCCGAAGCCTTACCCTAACCCGTCCCCTAATCCTAAAGCGTACGCTAACGCTAACCAGTATCCTAACACGTATGCTCACCCTAAACCGTTGTCGTACCCTAACCTGTACCCTAAACCGTC
>NW_021699101.1:406-716 GCF_005190385.1 Monodon monoceros
AAAGCGTACGCTAACGCTAACCAGTACCCTAACACGTATGCTCACCCTAAACCGTTGTCGTACCCTAACCTGTACCCTAAACCGTCCCCGTCGCCTAACAGTAACCCTAACCCTAACCCTAACCCTAATCCTTGCTCGAAGCCTTACCCTAAACCGTCCCCTAACCCCAACCAGTATGCTAACACTAACCCATACCCTAACACGTACGCTCATCATAAACCATTGTCGTACACTAACCTGTACCCTAAACCGTCCCTGTCCCCTAACCCTAACCCTAACCCTAACCCTAACCCTTACCCGAAGCCTTACC
>NW_021699101.1:816-1115 GCF_005190385.1 Monodon monoceros
CCTAATCCTAAACCGTACGCTAACGCTAACCAGTACCCTAACACGTATGCTCACCCTAAACCGTTGTCGTACCCTAATCCTTGCTCGAAGCCTTACCCTAAACCGTCCCCTAATCCCAACCAGTATGCTAACACTAACCCCTACCCTAACACGTACGCTCACCATAAACCATTGTCGTACACTAACCTGTACCCTAAACCGTCCCTGTCCCCTAACCCTAACCCTAACCCTAACCCTAACCCTTACCCGAAGCCTTACCCTCACCCGTCCCCTAATCCTAACCATTACGCTAACACTAA
>NW_021699102.1:0-1680 GCF_005190385.1 Monodon monoceros
ATTTTAGTGTATATTACTACTATTTTCTTAGGTATCCATGATATTAATAGAAATCTTAGAATTGTGTTCAATTACTTCCATCTCACTAATTCTTCCCATCTAATCAATTCTCAAACCTCATTGTTTTAATTCTATCCATTCAATGCTTCTTAAGTATTCTTCATTTCCGTTCTTTGTCTGGTCACTCCCTTCATCATCTCTTTCTTGACTATTGCAATTATAGGCTAACTACTTACTTATCTAAACTTATTCTTTTCCAAGTTACCCTTTACACTTTCACCAGAATTAACTTTATTAAACATAAAATACTCAAAAATCTTCAGTGGCTCCTGGGAACCCTCAAAACATAGTTGTAACTTTATTTGCATGGCCCTCAAGAATGTGAACCCAACCTAATTTACTAGCTTTTTTCCCTATACTATCTCTCCCATGTATACTAAGTTAGATCATAGCAAACACTTGCTATATCTCTGGTGTTCTCTTATTGGTCTTCTCATGCTGCTTTTCTCAACCTGGAGTGACCTTCTCTCCCAATGACAACAAAATCCTCCTCATCTTTCAAACCCACTTTACAAGCCACAACACCTCCCAATCTCCAGGTAAAATAAATAACTTTATTATAATATTTATTTAATTTGGCACTATGTAAGAATTAATTATTTTCATGTTGCTCTTCTTCCTATATTATATGTTCCTTGAGATCTGGGTCTTTGATTTTTGAGTCCCCTCAGAATGCTTGGCACAGGATTTTGTATGTTGTTCTTACATCTGGAAAAAGTATATTGTAGATTTATTTTTAATCATCATACTCAAGATCCTTACTGGTAAAGTAAATTTGTCAACGTTATCCCATTGTCAATAGTAAAAGTATTGATAGCTCAGAAAGCATGTTTCTTTATTCTTATTCATTTAATTTTCCTGTCTCATAATACTTATCATCAATATAAAGAGGTGAACTGTAATCATTTCCTCTGATACATTTTTTCTTCTGTGTATTCTTAATTATGACAGAAGATTTTTTAAAAATAACAGCAACAAAAAGCACTCTAGAAATCCAAGTAATCTATCCTATTTTCACTTTACGGAAGGTTACCACTTGTAAAGTTTTTTATAAAATATATATGACTAAAGTAGCGAATTAATGCATGGAATGATTTGTTCTGTCCTTCTTTTGTTAAGGCTTTTTACATCACTTATTTAATATTTCAAAAGGTTTATAAATCATCTATTAGCTAATCTTTGCAGCATCCCTGCTGACACAGTCAATTAGCTGAAGAAGTACTGCTGGTTGGCAACTGACAAGTAATATTACTTGCACATTACAGATGAAGAAACGAAAGCAGAGAGAGGTTAATCGACTTGACCATGCCTTACACAGTGAGTGGTAGTACTGATGTCACAATGGGGACCTGGGGTTATTCACATCAAAACCACAAAAGCATTAAGAGTCCAGAGCTGGTGCTGTTCTTTATTATATTATACTTTCTAAATCCTTTGTTTAATCTCCTTTTCTGGCTCTCTATGAGTCCAAGGAGGAAAGATACTTTTAACATCTATACCTTCTCATTAAACTAGACTATTTTTTCTACATCCAATAAATATTTAATTTTTGCAAGGACATTAGAACATCGACACATTTCTTCTCAAAATAACTCATTATTAAATTTTCCATCTTTAAAA
>NW_021699103.1:0-1196 GCF_005190385.1 Monodon monoceros
GTATGAGTTTTTTCCTGAATATATTCAGGAAAAAACTCATACGCACTTTTAGGTCAAGTGCATCATTGTCGACATTCTGCCTCTTTTCCTATGCTTTAATTGCAATTCCAGTCTACCCCCTGAAATCGTTTTCCTGAAATTCTGCCCCGCTTTCAAGTCCTCTTCAAAGACTTACTTCAATACATTTTTGGACGAGAGCTGTCATTCATAACTCTGCAGGTTTGTGAATTACATTGCCCCTGAGCTCCTTTCTTCAACTCGCTTTCTTGTGAGCTGGCCGCAAAATCGCATTATGGCTTCAGGCCCTAATCTGTTTCCGGCAGGGCACGCTGAGCCTTTGGTTAATTCCTCTTCCTGGTGGGAAATGAGCATTCCATTTGCCAGTGCAGACACCTACAGCTACTCTCTCATTGGTTCTCCCTATTCCTGTTCATCTTGCGCAGAAATTGCAAACTGTGCCAATCAGGAGGTTAAAGGCACTGACTCTCCAAGTGGGGAGAGTGTTAGTAAAGCGTCTGGAATGGTGAACCCCAGTACAAGGGGACGAAAACTGAGATGCATTTGAAAACGATTCCCAATCACACGGTGGACCGTACAATGGGTTTCCCATGCATGTTTTAGCTGAAGGAAGAATCCCTTCAACCTGGTGAGTTGGGACCCTTGGAATGGGTACCATGCAGTATGACTTCAAAGGTTCTGTGTTTGCTCACCGAACCTCACCAATGCTATCAGCCCAAAGTGTCCAGCCTTATGACTCATCCAGCGCTGGGTGTAGATGTGGTAAATCCAGGTTGCATCACAAGCCCTGAATGAATTATTGAAGAATTGCTCTCTATTTCACTGTCATTGTGTTTTGGTTTTGAAATTTATTTTATTAATGGGATTGATCGGATTCTCACTGCTGCGTTTAGGCCGCTGTACACACGCTTGATTTCCTTATGAAGACACATAAATCCATGGGTTTTAAGATTCTTAGTTGTCAGGTATATTCCCAGGCATTGAATATGGGGTGTTGAGTCCACTTCGTTGAGCAAGGCGTAGGTCTTGTCTATTATATATTTGGCTTATGGAACGGTATCTGTGCAAATTTCAATCTCTGGATTTTTTGCAGCACCCCAACTCACCTTTCCCTGTAAGCAAACATAAGTTGGTTTTCTAAATTTGAGACCCTGTTCTGTTTTGTAATTCAGTTCATG
>NW_021699103.1:1206-4278 GCF_005190385.1 Monodon monoceros
TTCTCGTAGAATCATCGTACCTGAATCCACTCATTATGCTGCTACGGGCCTGATTATGTAGATTTCATTGCTGAGTGATATTCCATTGTACGTACGTATCACAACTTCTTTATCCATTTTTTGCTTTCTCGGATATTTAACTTGTACCGTAGACAAGGTTCTTGTAAACAAAGCCGTCTCAAACTTTGGGGTGGCTGTGTGTTTTTGATTTTAATTTCCGTAAGCTATAGGACCATAATTGGAAGTGCCATAGGCTGTGTTGCTTTGTTTCCTATGACTTTCAGTAAACACCATACACTTCTCCACAGTGGCTGCTGGCAATTTACATCCCGCCCATCAGCATAAAAAGGCTCCCTCTTCTCCATGACCTGTCCTGCCTTTCTGGAAATTACAATTTTTTCGGATGGCCCATTTGACCGGGGAGCAGTGAGACTTCATTGTAGTGCAGATTTCCTTTACACGCTTGCTTGGTTGGCCAAAAAGGACGTATGCGTTTTTTCCTGAATATATTCAGGAACAGGAAAAAACGCATACGTCCTTTTTGGCCATGTGCATCATTGTCGACATTCTGCCTCTTTTCCTATGCTTTAAGTGCAATTCCAGTCTACCCCCTGAAATCGTTTTCCGGAAATTCTGCCCCGCATTCAAGTCCTCTTCGAAGACTTACTTCAATACATTTTTGGACGATAGCTGTCATTCATAACTCTGCAGGTTTGTGTATTACAGTGCCCCTGAGCTCCTTTCTTCAACTCGCTTTCTTGTGAGCTGGCCGCAAAACCGCAGGATGGCTTCAGGCCCTAATCTCTTTACGGCAGGGCATGCTGAGCCTTTGGTTAATTCCTCTTCCTGGTGGGAAATGAGCGTTCCATTTACCCGTGAGACACCTACAGCTAGTCTCTCATTGGTTTTCCATATTCCAGTTCATCTTGCGCAGAAATTGCAAACTGTGCCAAACAAGCGGTTAAAGGCACTGACTCTCCAAGTGGGGAGAGTGTTAGTAAAGCATCTGGAATGGTGAACCCGAGTACCAGGGGACGAAAACTGAGATGCATTTGAAAACGTTTCCCAATCACATGGTGGACCATACTCTGGGTTTCCCATGCATGTTTTAGCTGAAGGAAGAATCCCTTCAACCTGGAGAGTTGGGACCCTTGGAATGGGTACCATGCAGTTTGACTTCAAAGGGTCTGCGTTTGCTCACCGAACCTCACCAAAGCTATCAACCCGAAGTGTTCAGCCTTATGTCTCACCCAGCTCTGGGTGTAGATGTGGTAAATCCAGGTTGCATCAGAAGCCCTGAATGAATTATTTAAGAAGTGCTCTCTATTTCACTGTCATTGTGTTTTGTTTTTGAAATTTATTTTGAGAATGGGATTTATCGGATTTTCACTGCTGCGTTTAGGCCGCTGTACACACGCTTGATTTCGTTATGCAGACATATAAATCCATGGGTTTTAAGATTCTTACTTGTCAGGTATATTCCCTGGCGTTGAATATGGGGTGTTGAGTCCATTTCGTTGAGCAAGGTGTAGGTCTTGTCTATTATATATTTGGCTTATGGAATGGTATCTGTGGTAATTTCAATCTCTGGTTTTATGCAGCACCCCAACTCACCTTTCCCATAAGCAAGCATAAGATGGTTTTCTAAATTTGAGACCCTGTTCTGTTTTGTAATTCAGTTCATGTGTAGCCAAGTTTACATTCTGTGTATTAGTGATATCTTATGATGTTTCTTTCTCTGTGTGACTTATTTCTTGTAGAATCATTGTACCTGAATCCACTCATTTTGATGCTATGGGCCGGAAGACGTAGATTTCATTGCTGAGTGATATTCCATTGTACGTACGTACCACAACTTCTTTATTCATTTTTTGCTTTCTCGGATATTTAACTTGTACCGTAGAAGAGGTTCTTGTAAACAGAGCCGTCTCAAACATTGGGGTGGCTGTGTGTTTTTGATTTTAATTTCCCTAAGCTATAGGACCATAAGTGGAAGTGCCATAGGCTGTGTTGCTTTGTTTCCTACGTGTTTCAGGAAACACCATACACTTCTCCAGAGTGGCTGTTGGCAACTTACATCCCGCCCATCAGCATAACAAGGCTCCCTGTTCTCCATGACCTGTCCTGCCTTTCTGGAGTTTACACTTTTTTCAGATGGCCCTTTTGACCGGGGAGCAGTGAGACTTCATTGTAGTGCAGATTTCCTTTACACGCTTGCTTTGTTGGCCAAAAAGAGCGTATGCGTTTTTTCCTGAATATATTCAGCAAAAAACGCATACGCCCTTTTTGGCCAAGTGCATCATTGTCGACATTCTGCCTCTTTTCCTATGCTTTAAGTGCAATTCCAGTCTACCCCCTGAAATCGTTTTCCTGAAATTCTGCCCCGCTTTCAAGTCCTCTTCGAAGACTTACTTCAATACATTTTTGGACGATAGCTGTCATTCATAACTCTGCAGGTTTGAGAATGACAGTGCCCCTGAGCTCCTTTCTTTAACTCGCTTTCTTGTGAGCTGGCCGGAAAACCGCAGGATGGCTTCAGACCCTAATCTGTTTCCGGCAGGGCACGCTGAGCCTTTGGTTAATTCCTCTTCCTTGTGGGAAATGAGCGTTCCATTTGCCCGTGCAGACATCTACAGCTAGTCTCTCATTGGTTCTCCCTATTGCTGTTCATCTTGCGCAGAAATTGCAAACTGTGTCAAACAGGAGGTTAAAGGCACTGACTCTCCAAGCGGGGAGTGTTAGTAAAGCGTCTGGAATGGTGAACCGGAGTACCAGGGGACGAACACTGAGATGCATTTGAAAACGTTTCCCAATCACACGGTGGAACATACTCTGGGTTTCCCATGCATGTTTTAGCTGAAGGAAGAATCCCTTCAACCTGGAGAGTTGGGACCCATGGAATGGGTACCATGCAGTATGATTTCAAAGGGTCTGCGTTTGCTCACCGAACCTCACCAATGCTATCAGCCTGAAGTGTCCAGCCTTATGTCTCAACCAGCTCTGGGTGTAGATGTGGTAAATCCACGTTGCATCACAAGCCCTGAATGAATTATTTAAGAATTGCTCTCTATT
>NW_021699104.1:0-1388 GCF_005190385.1 Monodon monoceros
TTAGGGTTAGGGTTAGGGGACGGGGACGGTTTAGGGTACAGGTTGGGGTTCGACAATGGTTTAGGGTGAGCGTACGTGTTAGGGTATGGGTTAGTGTTAGCGTACGAGTTAGGATTAGGGGACGGGTTAGGGTAAGGCTTCGGGTAAGGGTTAGGGTTAGGGTTAGGGTTAGGGGACGCAGACGGTTTAGGGTACAGAATAGGGTACTACAACGGTTTAGGTTGAGTGTACGTGTAAGGGTACGGGGTAGTGTTAGCGTACGGGTTAGGATTAGGGGACGGGTTAGGGTATGGCTTCGGGTAAGGATTAGGGTTAGGTTTAGGGGACGGGGACGTTTTAGGGTACGGGTTAGGGTACGACAAGTGTTTAGGGTGAGTGTACGTGTTAGGGTACGGGTTAGTGTTAGTGTACGGCTTAGGATTAGGGGACGGGTCATGGTAAGGCTTCGGGTAAGGTTTAGGGTTAGGGTTAGGGTTAGGGTTAGGGGACGGGGACGGTTTAGGATACAGGTTAGGGTAGTACAACGGTTTAGCGTGAGCGTACTTGTTAGGTCACGGGTTAGTGTTAGTGTACGGGTTAGGATTAGGGGACGGGTTAGGGTAAAGCTTCGGGTAAGGGTTAGGGTTAGGGTTAGGGTTAGGGGACGGGTACGGTTTAGGTTACAGGTTAGGGTGCGACATCGGTTTAGGGTGAGCGTACGTGTTTGGGTACGGGTTAGTGTTAGCGTAAGGGTTACGAATAGGGTATGGGTTAGGGTAACGCTTCGGGTAAGGGTTAGGGTTAGGTTTAGGGTTAGCGTTAGGGTTAGGGTTAGGGGACGGTTTAGGGTACAGGTTAGGGTACGATAACGATTTAGGGTCAGCGTAGGTGTTAGGGTACGTGTTAGTGTTAGCGTACGGGTTAGGATTAGCGGAGGGTTAAGGGTTAGGGTTAGGGTTAGGGTTAGGGTTAGGTAACGGGGACGGTTTAGGGTACAGTTTAGGGTACGACAACGGTTTAGGGTGACCGTACATGTTAGGGTACGAGTTACTGTTAGCGTACGGGTTAGGATTAGGGGACGGGTTAGGGTAAGGCTTCGGGTAAGGGTTAGGGTTAGGGTTAGGGCACGGGGACGGTTTATGGTACAGGTTAGCGTAAAACAACGGTTTAGGTTGAGCGTACGTGTTAGGGTATGGGTTAGTGTTAACGTACGGGTTAGGATTAGGGGACGGGATAGGGTAAGGCTTCGGGTAAGGTTTAGGGTTAGTGTTAGGGTTAGCGTTAGGGTTAGGGGATGGGGGCGGTTTAGGGTACAGGTTAGGGTACGACAGCAGTTTAGGGTGAGCGTACGTGTTAGGGTACGGGTTAGTGTTAGCGTACGGGTTAGGATTAGGGGACGAGTTAGGGTA
>NW_021699105.1:0-1197 GCF_005190385.1 Monodon monoceros
ATGAAAATAAATGTAAAACACTAACACAAGAATATTCTTCAAAAGAAAAATGAAAAATAATTTCATTCAATAAGAGTCATTCTTAGTTACTGATACATGACTTAGTAGTTCCCATTCAATTTAAAATGTTCCATTTTTTTCTGATACTTCACAAGTCATTAATTAACTGTTGCTCACTTTTAAGGCCAATGTGTGAGACATTATTTAACTTGTCTGCTCTAAAGTTCCAGCATTAACTCAGGCGGGGCTTCACCAAGTACTGATCATGTGACCTTGGCCTCTCATTGCCTCAGTTTTCTCATTTGTAACATGGGTATAATAATAGGCTTATTTCATACGCCTATGAGGAGGAAAACTTCGTGTGTGTGTGTGTGTGTGTGTGTGTGTGTGTGTGTGTGTCTATAGATATGTGTTTAAACAGTGTCTTAGAATAGTGTCTGGCACATGATAAGCATTACCGAAGTATTGACTGCTGCTACTAGTACTGTTATTATGAGAACTAACTGTTGAGAATAATCCTTCATATAGTGGTTTATTCCACTGAAGATAAAGGAAACTCATAGAATATTAGAAATCAGATTAAACACAGAAAGCCAGTAAAATACACCAGGACAGAAGTTGATGCGAGTGTAAAAGCATAGAAGAAAAAAAGGGTTTTTGTTTTTCTTTTTTAAAGAAGGAAAGAGCCTAGAAATAGGACAAAAGCTAATTCATTGGCTATACTGACATGGAGATCGCTGGTGACCTTCATAAGTAAAATTTCAGAACAGTGGGCAGAGAGATTACGGTGAGAGAAGTCAGATGGATGTAAATTATAGAGTAAATGGGACGTGAGGAAATGGAAACAATATATGATGATAAGAATTTTGAAAAGTTCAGACATGAATTGGCTAAAGAAGATATGCAGGGATTAGGGGAGGAGGGAGGCTTTCATGTTGCATGTATAGTTTTTAACATTTTAAGTTGGAGTTACTAGTCTAGAATGAGGTTGAATTTTGGCAAGAATCATTCATAAGGATTAGATGGGTTGTAGAAAATGCAGTGCTGTGAAGTATTTGAGAAGATGAGAGAAAATGAAATGCTATCTGTAGTGCACGTGGCCTTTTAACTTTAACTCCTGTAGTGAAAGGGAATACAAAGATCAATGCAAATGCTAATGAATTAACGGATTTGGCAGTGGACTATTTACTGACTTCT
>NW_021699106.1:0-383 GCF_005190385.1 Monodon monoceros
CAGTTGGAGCCTGCCTGAATGCTCCTGTCAAATGTGATGAGGGCCCTATGGCGTCAGACTCTAACTGCTGGGCTCGCCACGATTTCTGATGTGAGCCCAGTGATGCCAGGACACTCCTGTAAGGTCCAATCCTCATGGGGATGTGGGCCTTCTGCACTGTGGTCGCAACGCCTGGGGTGCTCACAGTTTCGTTATGTTGACACTCCGGTGTTAGTTCACTCAGGCCTAGATCCCATAGCCTCTGTGCTCTGGGCCGCCAGCTGGGAGGTTCCAACTGCTGGATTCCTCACCATTCTTATACTTTGGGCCCTGTGTTGTGAGGCTCCTCCTGCCTGCCTCACACCGAGCCCCTTGGTGATGTAGGTCTTCTGGTTTGAGACCAC
>NW_021699106.1:483-865 GCF_005190385.1 Monodon monoceros
CATAGCCTCTGTGCTCTGGGCCGCCAGCTGGGAGGTTCCAACTGCTGGATTCCTCACCTTTCTTATACTTTTGGCCCTGTGTTGTGAGGCTCCTCCTGCCTGCCTCACACCGAGCCCCTTGGTGATGTAGGTCTTCTGGTTTGAGACCACGTGTGCCCTTCGCCTCACCTTTTAGGCATGTGGCCCTACTGGTGCGATGACACTCCTGCCAGGTTCCCATCCCCATGCAGATTTGGACCTCCTGTTTTGAGGTCCCAGCGGCTGTGTTGCTCACAGTGTCAGGATGTGGGCCCTCTGCTGTGAGTTCACTCTGGCATGGATCCCATAGCCTCGGGGCCCTGGGCCACCTGCTTGGAGCTTCCAACTGCTGGATTCCTCACCT
>NW_021699106.1:965-1375 GCF_005190385.1 Monodon monoceros
CAGGAGATGTCTCACAACACAGGGCCTATAGAAGAAAAAAGGTGAGTTCACTCTGGCATGGATCCCATAGCCTCGGTGCCCTGGGCCACCTGCTTGGAGCTTCCAACTGCTGGATTCCTCACCTTTTTTCTTCTATAGGCCCTGTGTTGTGAGACATCTCCTGCCTGACTCATTGCGAGCCCCTTTTTGATGTGGCTCTTCTGGTTTGAGGCCACATATGCTGGGTCCTCACCTTTCAATGACGTGGACCCACTGGTGTGAGCACACTCCTGCCTGGTTCGCATCCCCTTGGTGATGTGGGCGCTCTGGTGAGAGTCTGATACTGGTTGGGTTCCTCACACTTCCGTGAGCTTGGCCCTCTGCTCTCAGGTCACTCCTGCCTGGCTGGCACACACTGCCTTGGCGACGTC
>NW_021699107.1:0-418 GCF_005190385.1 Monodon monoceros
GGGACGGTTTAGGGTAAGGCTTCAGGTAAGTGTTAGGGTTAGGGTTAGGGTTTGGGTTAGGGGATGGGGACGGGTACTGCTTAGGGTACAGGTTAGTGTCCGACAACGCTTTAGGGTGAACTTACGTGTTAGGGTAAGGTTTATTGTTAGCGTACGGGTTAGGATTAGGGGACGGTTTGGGGTAACGCTTCGGGTACGGGTTAGGGTTAGGGTTAGGGGACGGGGACGGTTTAGGGTACAGGTTAGTGTACGAGAACGGTTCTGGGTGAGCGTACGTGTTAGGGTACGGGTTAATGTTAGCTTACGGGTTCGGATTAGGGGACGGGCTAGGGTAAGGCTTCGGGTAAGGGTTAGAGTTAGGTTTAGGGTTAGGGTTAGGGGACGTGGACGGTTTAGGGTACAGGTTAGGGTACGACAA
>NW_021699107.1:518-1108 GCF_005190385.1 Monodon monoceros
GGGGACGGTTTAGGGTACAGGTTAGTGTACGAGGACGGTTTAGGGTACAGGTTAGGGTACGACAATGGTTTAGGGTGAGCGTACGTGTTAGGGTATGTGTTAGTGTTAGCGTACGGGTTAGGATTAGGTGACGGGTTACGGTAAGGCTTCATGTAAGGTTTAGGGTTAGGATTAGGGTTAGAGTTAGGGGACGGGGACGGTTTAGGGTACAGTTTAGGGAACGACAACGGTTTAGGATGAGCGTATATGTTAGGGTAGGGGTTAGTGTTAGCGTACGGGTTAGTATTAGGGGACGGGTTAGGGTAAGGCTTCGGGTAAGGGTTAGGGTTAGGGTTAGGGTTAGGGGACGGGGAAGGGGACGGTTTAGGGTACAGGTTAGTGCACGACAATGGTTTATGGTGAGCGTACGTTTTAGGGTACGGGATAGTGTTAGCGTACTGGTTAGGATTAGGTGACCTGTCAGGGTAAGGCTTCGGGTAAGGGTTAGGTTTAGGGTTAGCGTTAGGGTTAGGGTTAGGGGACGGGGACGGGTTAGGGTACGACAAAGTTTGAGGGTGAGCGTACATGTTAGGGTACGGGTTACTGTTAGC
>NW_021699108.1:0-1786 GCF_005190385.1 Monodon monoceros
AGCAGATTCAGAAGGCACTGAGAACCCTTTTAGCTCTTCTCCGTTTTCACAAGACACTACAATGATGGTATCAAAGTGTTTAAGTATATAAGCCCACAAGAATCAAGAGATTTCAACATAGTTTTGAAAGACGGAAGACAAGTGGAAGAGTGTGAAACTGAAGCAGTAGAACAGAGGAAAAGCATCACCTAGAATATGCACAGTGAACACCTGCAACTGAGGAGGATTCTGACCCCACCTGCAGAAGTAGGCCCATGCTCAGATGTGCATGTAGGAGAGAGGGTGGAGTTAGTTAAAAGTGTGACTGAAATAGGGGAGCTCATCGAAGGGTTGTGTTTGGAGGAGTGGACTCCCAGCCCCGCCCTCACACTCCTGAAATGAGATGATTTCATTTTGAAACCAGTGAAACTGGCGAGAACTAGGGCAGCTAGTGTGAGTTTTTACACCCTAGAAAATTGTGTTTGGGAGAGATCCTATTACAGTTACTCCCCGCTTTTTCCTGCATAAGAAACCAATCAATCGTTGACTTCAGGGAGCTTTCTGCACTCATTCTTCAATAGAAAGTAACTGTCATTTGCCTGATAGTTGAGTAAAGCTTCCAACATGAGAGGGGGAAAAAGAGTGAAAACGTATCCTAGTAGGACCAGGGACAATTTAGGGAACAAAATAATTTAAGAAAAAACCCTAATTAGTATCCTGAGAGAGGTTTAAAAAGAGCTAGCAACTATAAAATAAGATTAGGGTGTTAATTAAAAAGAGAATGGTCAGAAAGCAAGAGAGGTCTCTTGGAAATGAAAATATGGTTGCTGAAATAAATTCAGTAGGAATTTAAAACATTTCTCAGTATATAAAAAAGAAAGACATAATGGAAAATGTGATAGAAATATGTTAGAGAGGCTGCATCTGGGAGATCCAACATGTTACTATTAGATACTCCAGACCCAGAAAAAAAATGGAAGGAAGCTGTCAAAGGGCAACAAAATTCCCCACAGCTGAAAGTAGACATCGGGCCTCAGACTGAAAATAGTTACACAAAATGAGCAAGAATAGACTCATACCTAGGCACCCTTCATTGTGAAACATTAAAATACTGAAAAAATAAATTAAAATACAATAAAATACTGAGAGGATACATCCATTCCCGAGAGAAAAATACCGCCCACCTAAAAAAAAGAGTTAAGGGCTTCCCTGGTGGCGCAGTGGTTGAGAGTCCGCCTGCCGGTGCAGGGGACTCGGGTTCGTGCCCCGGTCGGGGAAGATCCCACATGCTGCGGAGAAGCTAGGCCTGTGAGCCATGGCCGCTGAGCCTGCACGTCCGCAGCCTGTGCTCCGCGGCGGGAGAGGCCACAACAGTGAGAGGCCCGCGTACTGCAAAAAAAAAAAAAAAAAAAAAAGAGTTAAAATCTGACCTTATCATACTTGTCATCAGCACCATGGATCCTGGAAGGCATTAGAAAGATACCTCCAAAGTTTTTCAGGCACATAATTTTCACCCTAGGGGTTTGTATCCAGCCAAACTATCAGTCATAAGTGGAGGCTGAAGAAGATATTTTGTACACAAAGAAATTTGAACAATTGACCTCCTGTGCTACACCTTAAGCTATTTATAGAAATAATCCAGCACAATGAGGCAATAAACCAAGAAGGAAGGTAATAGGGGATTCGGTGCAGATTGCAGCTAGCCTAGAGTGGAGAGGCTTCTATTGATTGTGTGATTGAGAGCTTAGAAACACCTTGAGGCATATTGTACTTACTTGGTATTAGGCACTGTTGGAAGGGAGGAGGG
>NW_021699108.1:1796-2315 GCF_005190385.1 Monodon monoceros
CTTACACTTCAATAGTGTAAGGAGGCGCTCTAATGCTGTAACATCAGGACAACAGGTATAAACTGGAACAGCCCAAGGCGGCTTGGGGTATGTGGTCACCCTGCACAAGGGCAGTGACACTGGCACAGTATGGAACAAGGTGTAGTCTGTACACAGAGACACAGTACATCTGCAGTGGGCAATATTAATTTAATTGTAATAATGGCAATACTGTCTTGGTTTGCAGCTTTTATCGTCAACTTGCATGTAATCACTAATAACTAAAGTAAACTATACTTAGTATGTATTAGTATTAAGTTGGTATGTACTGAAATGTATTGTGTACTAGTATGTACTTAGTATATATTGGGCTCTAAGTGTTTTTGCATATATTAACTCATTTAATCCTCTGAATAGCCTTATGAGGTTGGTGCTAATATCATTCCCACTTTTTTTTTTTTTTTTTTGCGGTACACGGGCCTCTCACTGTTATGGCTTCTCCCATTGTGGAGCACAGGCTCTGGACGCGCAGGCCCAGCG
>NW_021699109.1:0-1575 GCF_005190385.1 Monodon monoceros
CCTAACCCTAACACTAACCCTAACCCTAACCCTAACCCTAACACTTAAAAGAAGGCTTATCCTAAGCCGTCCCCTAATCCTAACCCGTACACTAACCCTAACCCGTACCCTAACACGTACGTTCACCCTAAAGTGTTGTCGTACCCTAACCTGTACCCTAAACCGTCCCCTAACCCTAACTCTAACCCTAACCCTAACACTAACACTTACCCGAAGCCTTAACCTAACCCGTCCCTAATCCTGACCCATACGCTAACACTCAAATATATCCTAACACGTATGCTCACTCTAAACCGTTGTCGTACCCTAACCTGTAACCTAAACCATCCCCGTCCCCTAACCCTAACCCTAACCCTAAACCTAACCCTTAACCGAAGCCTTACCCTGACCCGTCCCCTAATCCTAACCCGTACGCTAACACTAACCCGTAACCTAACATGTACGCTCACACTAAACCGTTGTTGTATGCTAACCTGTATCCCAAACCTTCCCCGTTCCCTAAATCTAACCCTAACCCTAACCCTAAAACTAAACCTTACCCAAAGCCTTACCCTAACCCGTCCCCTAATCCTAACACGTACGCTAACACTAACACGTACCCTAACATGTACGCTCACACTAAACCGTTGTCATATCCTAACCTTTACCCTAAACCGTCCCCTAACCCTAACCCTAATCCTAACCCTAAACCTAACACTTACCCGAAGCCTTACCCTAACCCGTCCCCTAATCCTAACACGTACACTAACAGTAAACCATACCCTAACACGTACGCTCACCCAAAAATGTTGTCGTACCCTAACGTGTACCCTAAACCGTCCCCGTCCCCTAAAGCTAACCTTAAACCTAACCCTTACCCGAAGCCTTACATTAACCTGTCACCTAATCCTAAACCGTACACTCACACTTACACGTACCCTAAAACGTGCGCTCACCCTAAACCGTTGTCGTACCCTAATCTGTACCCTAAACCGTCACCATCCCCTAACCCTAACCCTAACCCTATCCTTACCCGAAGCCTTACCCTAAGCCGTCGCCTATTCCTAACCTGTACGCTAACACTAACCCGGAACCTAACACGTACGCTCACCCTAAACCGTTGTTGTGCCCTAACCTGTACCCTAAACCGTCCCCGTCCCTGTCCCCTAAGCTTAACCCTAACCCTAACCCTAACACTTACCTGAAGCCTTACCCTAACCTGCCCCAATCCTAACCCTTACGCTAACACTAACCCATACCCTAACACGTACGCTCACCCTAAACCGTTGTTGTACCCTAACCTGTACCCTAAACCGTCACCGACCCCTAACCCAAAACCTAACCCTAACCCTAACCCTTAAGAAAGCCTTACACTAACACGTGCCCTAATCCGAACCCGTACGCTAACACTAACCCGTACCCTAACACGTACGCTCACACTAAACTTTTCTCGTACCCTAACCTGTGCCCTAAACCGTCCCCGTCCCCTAACCCTAACCCTAACCTTAACCCTAACTCAAACCCTTACCCGAAGCCTTACCCTAACCCATCCCCTAACCCGAACTGGTAAGCTAACACTAACCCGTACCCTAACAC
>NW_021699110.1:0-3452 GCF_005190385.1 Monodon monoceros
GGGTGACCAGATTTGGTCTCGGAGAAACTGAGTCATGGAGCATCGTCTATTAGTTATTTGCTGGGTAACACTGCCGGGGGGGCTGAGGCTCTGATGGGGAATTTCAAGCATGGAAGACAAGGGCAGTGCCTTGCTTCAAAGCCAGATTTTCACCAGATACTCAACCAGAATGGATTTTCGGCGGGGGGAGGGTCAGGAAGGGCAGATGGGACCAGTCGTTTGGGAAATGTTTAACACACGCAGCCAAAGGCCCCATATAACATTATGATACAGGCACCAGGGAAGTGTGAAGTCCAGCTGCTCTGCTGGGATTATACTCTCACTGTCTTGGGAAAGTTTCAGGTCTTCATCAGTTACCTTTAGGTTTCTAAAAGCTACAGGGTTTTCTAATTGAACTATAGTTGCTGTATAGTCTATTAGCTTCAGGTGAACTCGATTCAGTATTTTTACAGATTTCCAAAAACAGCACAAATGGCAAAGTGAGCTAAAAACATCACAATTTCCCCTCAAACTGACACATCGAAAGACATACGATTCCAGTAATTAGAAAAATGCATCTTCATTTCCAGATGGTATTTAGCCTGGATTCCCCACCTTGCTTTGACAATGGTCCAACTCATTAAGAATTCAGCCCATTTCTCTCCCACAGCTGGCAGACCAAGTCCATGGGTGACCACAGCCTGGGCTGGATGGAAAAGATGGGGCACAAAACAAAGATGGGCAGGTGGGTGCAGGAGGCTTTGGGGTGTCATATTCCATCCAGCTCCACCACATGCAGGTTTAGCAACAATTCGTGGAGACTGCTGTTGGAGTCTTAATTGTTCTTTCTTTTCCCCCGAGTGACCCTATTTGAACTAGGGAGAGTGTAAGCCTCCCTTCCCGCCGTGAGGCTGAACGGGATTGAACGTGCCTCTGTGGAAAGCACGTGGAAATCCAGCCCAGGCTGCACACCTACAGGCACCCGCACTCTTACCTTTGCATCCCACTGACGGTACAGGATCCTACTCAACCGCATCGTGAAAAATGGCGCCAGCGCCTCGTCATCCCTCCTGGACACACGTCTCAGACCTCTCACCCGGCCGGTGGGGCTGGTGGTGGGCACACTGACCGAGATGCAGTATCTTTAGGTGACTCAGCATGTGACAAGCGCCCCCAACATGTGTCACCGAGCAAAGGCTCACCGCCCGACGTGCATAGAAGCCAACGCTATGGCGCTAGCCTTCCCAGAAGACGAAGAGCTTCACCGTCAGGTCAACCAGCAGCAGGTCTCCACTCGCAAATGCGTCTCCACGATTCAGCGTCCGGAGTGAACTTTAAGGGGTCAGGGAGTTTCAAGCTTGGAAGCTGATTGGCTAGTCTCCAATCAGGCCATATGAGCTACTCCTGCAGATGGAAGCCAGATTTTCCTTATTGAAGGAGTTCTCGCTTCGTAAAGGGCTCCAGTGGTAACATTTCTAGTCCTTAAGTTTTGGAGACTGAAGATGCTTGGCTCCGAGATCACCCTAGTAACATGGGTTCCCATCCTGAGTATGTGCAGTGCTGTCTCTGTAAAATAACTCGGGTATTGATGAATCAACGACCTATTAAATGAGGCGAAACCAGGTTAAGGTGGTGCTGTTTCAGCTTGATTAATCAACAACCTATTTAACGAGGCAAAGCCCGTTTAAGCTGGTCCATGATTTCCATGCCCGTTGGAAACTGATTCCTGAAACCGCGTCTGATGTGTCACGGGGCATGAAAATAAAGTCGTCTTAGTTTTTTTTTTTGGTTTTTTTTGTTTTGTGGTACGCGGGCCTCTCACTGTTGCGGCCTCTCCCGTCGCGGAGCACAGCCTCCGGACGCGCAGGCTCCGCGGCCATGGCTCACGGGCCCAGCTTCTCCGCAGCATGTGGGATCCCCCCGGACCGGGGCACGAACCCGCGTCCCCCACATCGGCAGGCGGACTCCCAACCACTGCGCCACCGGGGAAACCCTCATCTTACTTTTTTCAACATTGTGCTTGAATATCGGGCATAGCGCACGGGCAAACCGTTCTTGAATTCTTTCCTTTTTCCAGAAATGAGACCCAGGCTCTTCTTAACCCAGAGAGGTGATGACGAAATTGCAAATAATCTCAGTGTTTTCCCTGAGCGCCTCTCTGTGGGACCAGAGATAGTATCATTGGAGGAACTTCTTAAAAATACTTTCGACCTGATATCTACCCAGGTCACTCTCAGAGGACGGGGCCCAGGAATGTGTGTTTTTATGGGCTGTCTGGACTGAACTGGATGCACAGCCAGGTTGAGGAAGCACTTGTTGATTAGGGATGGCAGAAGATCTGGGTATAAAAGCCCACTCCCTTATTCACCATCACAGGCGCCCCAGAGTTCCCACGGTTGATCAAGTGGGATATTAACAGGGCCTTTCTCTCAGCATGTGCAGAGAACTGAGTGAGAAGACAGATGTGAAAGCCCCTGATCCCCTGCCTCCCGCTAACAAACCAGAGCCTGCTCTGTAGATGGAAGGTCATCGGAGGACGATGGAGGGTAAGCACTTCAGACCAGTGAGTCTAAACAGCCAACATCGAAGATCATACACGGTGTGTCTGGGAGAGCAATGCAGTGGATTCCCCCCGAGAACACAGAGAAATGGTGAGCACTCACTGGATGTCGTTCACTTAACATTACCGCCCTGAACACGGACGAGGCCAAGCCATGCAGTTTGATGAGCCACTGAGTACGTACACCCGTATTAGTCTCCCCATCACACATGACCACATGCCACATGGCTGAAACCAACAGAAAAGTATCTTCTCTCAGTTCTGGAGACCAGACGTCTCAGATCAAGGTGTGGGCAGGGCTGGCTCCTTCCAGAGGCTCCAGGGGAGAATCTGTTCCAGGTTTCTCTCCAGAATCTGGGGGCTGCTGGCCTTCCTTGATGGTCCTTGGCTTGTAGACACATCTCTCCAATCTCTGCTCCATCGTCACATGGCTTCTCCTCTCAGTGTCTCTCTCTCTGTGTCTTCTCTTCTTATAAGGACACCGGTTATACTGGATTAAAGACCCACCCTCAGAAGCGACCTAAATGTCCATCAACAGAGGAATGGATGAAGATGTGGTGCATATATACAATGGAAAACTACTCAGCCCTTAAAAAGAGTGAAATAATGCCATTTGCAGCCACATGGATGGACCTTGAGGGTATTATGCTAAGTGAAATAAGTCAGAGAGAGAAAGACAAATGCTGTATGATCTCACTTATATGTGGAATCTAAAAAATACAACCAAGTAGTGAATACTGTATAACAAAACAGAAGCAGGCTCACAGATACAGAGAACAAACAAGTGGTTTCCAGTGAGGGGGTAGGGGCAAGATAGGGGTAGGTTATTAAGAGGTACAGACTACTATGTATAAATAAGCTACAGGAACATATTGCCCCAAATGGCATTATTTCATTCTTTTTCATGGCTGAG